>NC_037683.1:52562916-52597299 GCF_003255815.1 Theropithecus gelada | reverse complement strand
AAAAAAAAAAAAAAAAAAAAAAAAAAAAAAAAAAAAAAAAAAACTCTGCATGTAGTCAGTAGGAAAGAAAATCGAGTCGATATCCTTTACATTACAGTTTTCTTTCCCAAAAGAGGAGTACAGAAAGTGACTACTGAAGAGAAAAGAGTAAAGGGAGATAACAAACAATGGAGCTGAGGTTTCTTTATTGAAATGACGCCTCCAATGCCAAACACTAAATTAGGCTCTCGTTCCAGAGCCAGCAGAGTATCAACCTCTGAGAAAGTGACTCCTCCTGTTAATGTAAAGAATGGTGGTGGAGCCATTTAGCAAGACTGTAGGAGCCCAGATTTTCAAACTGCAACCTCAATTTAGTGTGTTTTCTTCCCCGACAATTCCCTTAAATTATAAAACAGTGGGTAGATCAGAAAACATCCAGGTCCTTTAAACTGGGTCTTTGAAGAAAAAAATAAAATTATCTCAGATAAGAACAAAATGAACAAAATGATTGGTAATAGCCAAATATGCATTATAAAAATTAAGAGACAACCCAAGTCAAAGGGAAGAAAAACATAAACTATGCAATGACAATTATTTTCATACAGAGGAAAACGACTCACTCTAGAGAAGAAACCTCCCACAATGACTTAATCATACAATGCAACTAAATAAAACATAAAATCCATAAAATAAGAGCTCCAAAACAAGACAAGGTGATAAAACAGTTGTATGATGTGGTAGACAGAATAACAGTCCCTGAATGATGTCCAAGATCTGATCCCTGAAAATTGTGAATACGTAACCTTGTATGCCAAGAGATTTTGCAGATGTGATTAAAGTTTAGAAATTCCAGAAGGGGAAATTATCTTGGAATGTATTTATTTATTTTATGGGTCCAGTGTACTCACAAAGGTCCTTATGAGGGAATGATAAAGGAAGGAGTCAGAGACAGAGAAGGAGGGAGATCTGAAGATGCTGTGCTGCAGTTTTTGAAGATGGAGGAGGAGAAGACAAGAATTGCAGGAGGCCTCTGGAAGTGGGAAAATACAAGGAACATCCTCTGCTATTAGCTCCAGAGGCAATGCAGCACTGCTGATTCATTTCAAACTTCTGACTTACAGAACTGTAAGAAAATCAATTTGTGTTGTTTTAAGCCATTAAATTCGTGGCAATTTGTTATAGCAGAAAAAGGAGGCAAATGTAAGTGACATAAGAGCAGAAATTGCAGATCTAGTAAACAAATCGAGAACCATGTAAACAAATTTGTCAAAATCAAATGAATGAATAGATTCACTGAAAGTTGCATTACTTACAAGTAGGAGAAGTATGAAAGAATTCCAATGCATAGACGTGAAAAAAGAACAAAAGCTTAAACATTAAGAAATAAAGAAGGCAAGGAAAAGCCAAAATAGGTTTTACTTGGTTTACATGAAGAAAATACTCAAGTGATATATACAAACTTTTGAAAGAAAGACATTTTCATTCAATGACCAAAGGCATGTAACTGAGCAGTCTTGGCTGCTCACTACTTGCAAAGCCAATAACAAGGACGGAGTGGAGTGGAAGGAATATGACTTTATTTCCAAAGCTGTGGGGAAGCAACCAGGCTCACGCTTCAAGAAACCTGTTCAAAAGTTTGGGTTGAGGGCAGGGGTTTAAAAAAGGGAAGCTGGATACGGGAGGCATGTGCAGGGTGCAGGAGCTGTGTGTCTGCCTGTGATACCTGTCTTGTGTTGTGACTCATCTGAAGCGTGGGCCGGCACCAACTCAACAGTGGCCAGGTTGTGAATCATCCATCGTGAGGCCTCTTTAAGTCAGGGAGAATTCTGCAGCTGGGCCTTCATGCCTACTTCATTTTAAATTAGCCCCTGGAATTTCTTAACAGGCATACAGTTAGATAAATGTGCATGGGGTAAGGAGGTATACAGCGGGAAAAGGAAGGGATTGGATTTTCAAAGTACATTTTAAGGCTGTATTTTAAGACAGTGGAAAAAAAGGGGGAAATATGTTTCTGCAGTTTGTCTCAAGGTTACAGATTGAGACTTGGAAGAAAATAGGAAAGGAAAAATTTTTTAAATGCATTTTAAAGCTAAACTACTCTTAACAAGTATAGATAGAAATTCTCAAACGTGGAACATAAGTTATTTTTAAAAATAATTAAGTGAAAATGAAATTTATGGTTTAACTTCTAGGATAATGGAGAACTTCCCTTTCCTTTTCCTCCTTTTAAGTACAATTAAAACCACTGGATATTATCTAAAACAAACACAAGAAGACTTTGGAAGATGGAGAGAAGACAGACTGGCTGGGGACTCAGGATCCAAAAAATGACGTAGTAAGGTGTTCCCAGGATTTTTTGTTTTGCCTCATATATTCCAGACTTAGAGCTAAAGGAGCCAGCAACCCAGAAATGCCAGCAGATGAAAAAAAAAAAAAAAAAAGCCCCAACAAATGCTTGCTCTCCTTAGCTAAAGGACTAGGAATAGGGTAGTCTAGAAAGAAACAAAATTCCAGCCAAGCATCATAGAAAAATATGTGGCCCTACATCCACATGTCACTTATGAGCCCAGAAGCCACCCTCTTCATTTTAGAGCTAGGTACCCTAAGACCCCAGACCTTACCAGTAGGTGTCTAAGATGACGAAGTAGAGAAGTAGAGAGCCAGGATCTCATCTCCATCCACAGTTAGGAGCACCACCACCACCAGAACAACGACAGTAGAAACCATGCAGGGAGACTGTGACTCCAGAAAACACACACACACACACACACACGAATCTTACTTAAGATATTAATTAATTTAAAAACAGAAGAAAAAGAAAAATAAGTGAAGATCTTTCAGTGTCTGAGCAAGAATGAGACATTTTTGTGAAGAGTTCAAAATGAGACATGAAGAAAGAATCTTTGTGACGGATATGGGATGAAACACGAGTGAAGTGCAAGAAGAACGGAGGTGGAAGAGAGAATTTTAAGAAGATGTGGGCTACAATTCATGTTCGTTGAAGAACACAAATAATGGCATTAATAAATATTTAATTACTTTGAAAAAATGTTTAAAGAAATAAAATATCATCCAAGGAACTCTTCACCAGAAAATCTGATTTTAAAAATATAAAGGTCACAGACAACGTATCAATAACACTCAAGAACTCAAGGTGCATTTTTCATTAGCATTTTCTGATTACATCGGTAGAGAATGCACTTCAGACAACGAAAATGACTAAAAAAAAATAACGTAAGGACCAGAAGTGGGCACTAACTATATATTTTCCACACAATGAAAACTGAAAACTTGATGGTGATAAGACCATCCTGGCTAACACGGTGAAACCCCGTCTCTACTAAAAATACAGCAAATCATCTGGGCGTGGTGGTGGGTGCCTGTAGTCCCAGCTACTCGGGAGGCTGAGGCAGGAGAATGGCATGAACCCGGGAGGTGGAGCTTGCAGTGTGAACTGAGATGGCCCCACTACACTCCAGCCTGGGCAACAGAGCAAGACTCCATCTCAAAAATAAAATAAAGGAAAATAAAATAAGATAAAATAAAAAGAGAGACTGTAAGTATATTATGTGATGTCTCTATTGCACTGATAAGTATTTAATAACTGATTGTCTGGTAAAAAGGAAGCCCTAATTTGTGTTTGCTGATTTCTGTGGTGTAAATACTGTCAGCACAAGCAATTTCAAGCTACCAATTTAAAGAAGCTCCTACTGGTAAAAGATGGGACAATTTGAGCATCTGTAAAAATAATAACTGTAATAAACCAAAGCATGTCAAATGTGTTTAACTCCACAAACTCATTATGATTCTAAAAAAAGAGAAGCTTTCTCACCACACACACACTTCATTGAATACCATTAGTGCAAGTAATAAGGAATTAACCCATTTTGAAAACTCTATTTAAAAAAAAGAAACAAGCATTTATTCTGCCTTTTCTATAAATAGTACCTTAGAGAAACAAAAAGAGAGATAAGGAGTAGACTTTTATAAAAATATCCCAGTTTATACATGAAACAAAAATAATTTAATTAAAATGCAAACATTTTGCAGCTTTAGTGAAATCTGGATCCAAACACTAAACATTCATGGCTGCTGACATCACAAAACCTAACTTGATCTTAGGTTTCTTATAAAGGAAGTACAAAGTGCCTATCAAACAGCCCTGCAAAGGCTCAATCTAATCAACAGTCTTCAAGAAATATAAGAGAAAGACGAACACATTAAATGATGTCACTGGGATGCAAGCTGTACATTCAGATTACTGGAAAATCATAAGACAAAAAATACTCTGATTTCTTTTTTTTTTTGTTATTATTATTTGATTGTCTTAAGTTTCAGGGTACATGTGTAGGACATGCAGGTTTGTTACATAGGTAAAAGTGTGCCATGGTGGTTTGCTGCACCTATCAACCCATCACCTAGGTATTAAGCCCAAATGATTTCTTAAAAATAGATTGTAAGAAGAAAGAAACAGAGTGATGATTAATATTCAAATAGTCTGAAATGACTATTTGAAATTAACTAATCAAATTAATCAAAATGTATGATACTTGTTTGGACCCCAATTTGACCAAATATTCTAGAAAAATAAAAAGAACAATTGTAGGACAATCAGTAAGATGTGTCTACTGCCTACATGTTTGGTGATATTAGAAATTATTTTGGGGGAGTGTGATAAAGATATTTTGGTTATGTTTTCAAAGGTAGCTATTGTGTTTTAGACATATATACTAATATGTTTATAGATGAAATAATGTGCTCTGGGATTTGTTTCAGAACAATGAAATGGAGGGTGAATATGTGAGGTTATGGAGAAGGAAAGAATTGACTATACTTTGTTAATTGTCAAAGCTAGGTGATGGGAATGTAAGAGTTAAAAAATACCCCTAAATCTGAATTTCTCTGTAATAGAATATGTCAAAATATGACCTCGTGGCTATAAAGTATAAAATTCTAGGACATCACAATAGATAAACTATTGTTTGTATCTAATAATTCTGAAGAAAATTGAAAACAAGTGTTTCAGCAATTAGACCATGTGCTTGTGTGACCTCTCAAGGTTTTCTCTTGTCTTGGCTATACTTCATTTCTTTAGAAAGCAACATGTTTTTCAACAGTTCTACAGTGCTTTTAAAGATTTTACTACCAAGGAGCTTTTTGTTATGGTGACTTTGTTTTAAATGTCTCTCTATTTTCAATATATCACTGCACTAGAGATAACTACACTTAAGACAACCCACTGTAGGTCACTGAATGTACTACTTTGTCTCAACTAATGGGAGATCAATATTATGGCACTAGACAATAATCATAGATGATTCTAGCTTCCAGATATTAATACAGAGAGCTACGGAACTCATAAGACTATTATTGGATAGTCACTTTTCGTTTTTTATGCAGAAAGGCAAACTTGCCATAAGATAGTAAAGAATGAACATTTGTCCTCAAGGCTGTGTGTTGCCATATTATTGATTTTTACAGAACTTGAGGCTGTCCCAAAATGTCTGTTTCTTAAATGTGAAAAAAAGTATTCTTTATATATTTATTTAGGAAGAAATATTATAATTACTTTGGCTTCATATTTGAATAGCTTTATTAAGTATGGAAACAAAAAGTGACATTTAAACAAAAGTGAAATGTTAAAAAAATTTAAAATAACAGCTATGTACCAACTTAACAATAGAATGTTAGCAGTTTCTTTCAAAATCCTTGTGTAATGTTTCCATAAACCCATCACTCTGCCCACCCTCACAGAGGTAACCACTGTGCTGAAATTTGCATTTATTCATTTTCTTTATTTTTTTATCCAGTATGTTCTCATAATATGCTGTCTAGTTTTTCAAGCATTGAAACATATATTAATGGAACCACACTGTGTATATTCTTCTAAGACTTTCTCTTTTTAAAAGATTATGTTTTTGAGATTTACCTACATTAATGAGTTTTGCTGAAGTTGATTCATTTCCATGTCATAAAATATGTGAACTTAAAATATACTCCATTTTACTTATCCTCTATTTTGTTGATAGAATTTTTTTTAGTTTTTCCTTTTATAAGCATTTCTATGAGCATTCTTGGTGACATATTTATACATAGATATGTGACATATTTATACATAGAATGTGACAATTTATACATAGATATGTCTGATATACATATATAATAATTTCTCTAGAATATATAACCAAGTGTGGAATGATTGCATCAGAGAGCAAGTAGCCTTTCAGTTTTACTAGAGAATGCAAAACTCTACCCAAGTACTGTAACAAATTTATGATACTATCAGTAATAAGAATTCTAATTCATGGACATCTACATTAGCAGTTGATATCTCAAAATCTATGCTAATTTGGGTGTAAGATAGTATGCCACTGTGGCTTTAGTTTACATTTGCCCAATTACTAATATCATTGAGCATCCTTTAATGATATTTGAGTAGTTGTGTTCATCTTCTTATCTACGTTTTTTTATACCAGGTTTCTACTTAGTCATTTAACTTTTAATTTTTTTTTTTTTTAAGTTTTACTTTAAGTTCTGGGATACATGTGCAGAATGTGCAGGTTTGTGATATAGGTATACATGTGCCATGGTGATTTGGTATGCCTATCAACCCGTCATCTAGGTTTTAAGCCCCACATGCATTAGTATTTGTCCTAATGCTTTCCCTCCCCTTGCCCCCGACCCCCGATAAGCCCCAGTGTGTGATGTTCCCCTCCATGTGTCCATGTGTTCTCATTGTTCAACTCCCACGTATGAGTGAGAAAATGGAGTATTTGCTTTTCCATTCCTGCATTAGTCGGCTGAGAGTGATGGCTTCCACCTTCATCCATGTAACTGCAAAGGACATTAACTCATTCATTTTTATGGCTGCATAGTATTCCATGGTGTATATGTACCACATTTTCTTTATCCAGTCTATCATTGATGGACATTTGGGTTGTTTCCAAGTCTTTGCTATTGTGAACAGTGCTGCAATAAAAAACATGTGCATGTGTCTTTACAGTAGAATCAATTATATTCCTTTGGGTATACACCCAGTGATGGGATTGCAGGGTCAAATGGTATTTCTGGTTCTAGATCTTTGGGAAATTGCCACACTATCTTCCATAATCGTTGAACTAATTTATACTCCCACCAACGTGTAAAAGTGTTCCTATTTCTCCACATCCTCTCCAGCATCTGTTGTTTTCTGACTTTTTAATGATTGCCATTCTAACTGGCATGAGATATTATCTCATTGTGGTTCTTATTTGCATTTCTCTAATGACCAATGATGATAAGCTTTTTTTCATATGTTTGTTGGCCACATAAATATCTTCTTTTGAGACTTGTCTATTCATATCCTTTGCCCACTTTTTGATGAGGTTGTTTTTTTCTTGTAAATTTGTTTAAGTTCCTTGCAAATTCTGAATATTAGACCTTTGTCAGATGGGTAGCTTGCACAAATTTTTTCCCATTCTGTAGGTTGCCTGTCCTCTCTGATGAGAGTTTCTTTTGCTGTGCAGAAGCTCTTTAGTTTGACTAGATCCCATTTGTCAATTTTGTCTTTTGTTGCAATTGCTTTTGATGTTTTAATCATGAAGTCTTTTCCCATGCCTATGTCCTGAATGGTATTACCTAGGTTTTCTTCTGGGGTTTTTATGGTTTTGGGTTTTACTTTTTAATCTTTAATCCATCTTGAGTTAATTTTTGTAAAAGGTGTAAGGAAGGGGTCCAGTTTTTGAGTTTCTGTTTTTTACATATGGCTAGTCAATTTTCCCAGGACCATTTATTAAACAGGGAATCGTTTCCCCATGGCTTGTTTTTGTCAGGTTTATAGAAGATCAGATGGTTGTAGATGTGTGGTGTTATTTCTGAGGTCTCTGTTCTGTTCAACTGGTCTATGTATCTGTGTTGGTAACAGTACCATGCTGTTTTGGTTACTGTAGCCTTGTAGTATAGTTTGAAGTCAGGTAGTGTGATGCTTCCAGCTTTGTTCTTTTTGCTTAGGATTGTCTTGACTATATGGGCTCTTTTTGGTTCCACATGAAATTTAAAGTAGGTTTTTGTTTGTTTGTTTGTTTGTTTGTTTTCTAATTCTGCAAAGAAAGTCGCTGGTAGCTTGATGGGAATAGCACTAAAACTATAAATTACTTTGGGCAGTATGACCATTTTCACGATATTGATTCTTCCTATCCATGGGCATGGAATGTTTTTCCATTTGTTTGTGTCCTCTCTTATTTCCTTGAGCAGTGGTTTATAGTTCTCCTTGTAGAGGTCCTTCGTGTCCCTTTAAGTCGTATTCCTAGATATTTTATTCTCTTTGTAGCAGTTGTGAATGGGAGTTCACTCATAATTTGGCCCTCTACTTGTCTATTGTTGGTGTATAGGAATGCTTGTGAGTGTTGCACATTGATTTTATATCCTGAGACTGCTAAAGTTGCTTATCAGCTTAAGCAGTTTTGGGGCTGAGATGATGGGGTTTTCTAAATGTACAATCATGTCATCTGCAAACACAGACAATTTGACTTCCTCTCTCCTTATTTGAATGTGCTTTATTTCTTTTTTCTTGCCTGATTGCCCTGGCCAGAACCTCCAATATGATGTTGACTAAGAGTGGTGAGAGGGTATCCTTGTTTTGTACTGGTTTTCAAAGGGAAATGCTTCTGGCTTTTGCCCATTCAGTATGATATTGGCTATGGGTTTGTCATAAATAGCTCTTATTATCTTGAGATATGTGCCATTAATACCTAGTTTACTGAGAGGTTTTAGCATGAAGTGATGTTGAATGTTATCAAAGGCCTTTTTTGCATCTATTGAGATAGTCATGTGGGTTTTGTCATTGGTTCTGTTTATGTGATGGATTACATTTATTGATTTGTGTATGTTGAACCAGCCTTGCAGCCCAGGGATGAAGCCGACTTGATCGTGGTGGATAAGCTTTTTGATGTGCTGCTGGATTCTGTTTGCCAGTATTTTTTTGAGGATTTTTGCATTGATATTCATCAGGGATAATGGCCTGAAATTTTCTTTTTTGTTGTGTCTCTGCCACATTTTGGTATCGGGATGATGCTGGCCTCATAAAATGAGTTATGGAGGAGTCCCTCTTTTTCTATTGTTTGGAATAGTTTCAGAAGGAATGGTACCCGATCGTCCTGGTACCACTGGTAGCATTCAGCTGTGATTCTGCCTGGTCCTGGGCTTTTTTTTTTTTTCTTTTTGTTTTTTTTTTGGTTGGTAGGCTACTAATTACTGCCTCAATTTCAGAACTTGTTATTGGTCTATTCAGGGACTGGACTTCATTGGACTTCTTCCTGGTTTAGTCTTGGGAGGGTGTATGTGTCCAGGAATTTATCTATCTAGATTTATCTAGATTTTCTAGTTTATTTGCTTAGAGGTGTTTATGGTATTCTCTGACGGTAGGTTGTATTTCTGCGGGATCAGTGGTGATATCCCCTTTATCATTTTTTATTGTGCCTATTTCATTCTTTTCTGTTTCTTCTTTATTAGTCTAGCTTGTTGTCCACCTATTTTGTTAGTCTTTTCAAAATGCAGCTCCTTGATTCATTAATTTTCTGAAGGGTTTTTGTGTCTGTATCTCCTTCAGTTCTGCTCTGATCTTAATTATTTCTTGTGTTCCACTAGCTTTTGAATTTGTTTGCTCTTGCTTCTGTAGTTCTTTTAACTGTGATGTCAGGGTGTCGATTTTAGATCTTTCCAGCTTTCTATTATGGGCATTTAGTGCTATAAATTTCCCTCTTAACACTGCTTTAGCTGTGTCCCGGAGATTCTGGTACACTGTCTCTTTCTTCTCATGGGTTTCAAAGAACCTCTTTATTTCTGCCTTAATTTTGTTATTTACCCAGTAGTCATTCAGGAGCAGGTTGTTCAGTTTTCATGTAGTTGTGCAGTTTTGGGTGAGTTTCTTAGTCCTGAGTTCTAATTTGATTGCTCTGTGGTCAAAGAGGCTGCTTGTTATGATTTCCATCCTTTTGCATTTGCTGAGGAGTGTTTTACTTCCAATTATGTGGTTAATTTTAGAATATGTGCTATGTGGCTCTGAGAAGAATGTATATTCTGTTGATTTGGGGTGGAGAATTCTGCAGATGTCTATTAGATCCGCTTGGTCCAGAGCTGAGTTCAAGTCTTGAATATCCTTGTTAATTTTCTGTCTTGTTAATCTGTCTAATGTTGAGAGTGGGGTGTAAAAGTCTCCCACTATTATTGTGTGGGAGTCTAAGTCTCTTTGTAGGTCAGAAGTATACATTCTCCCTGGGATAGAATACCTGGAGGAAGGGGCAGCTATGGGCGCAACTTCAGCGGATTTAATCCTTCCTGGCTGCCAGCTCTTGAGAGAGCAGCTGATCCTGAAAAGAGGGATTCTCCCAGCACAGTGCACAGCTCTGCTAAGGGACAGACTGCCTCCTCAAGTGGGTCCCTGACCCCTATGAGTCCTGACTGGGAGAGACCTCCCAATACGGCTCGACAGACACCTCATACAGGAGAATTCTGGCTGGCATCAGGCTGGTGCCCCTCTGGGGCAAAACTTCCAGAGGAAGGAGCAGGCAGCAATCTTTGCTCTTCTGCAGCCTCCACTGGTGATACCCAGGCAAATAGGGTCTGGAGTGGACCTCCAGCAAACTGCAGTAGATCTGAAGAAGAGGGGCCTGACTGTTAGAAGAAAAACATCAACATAAAGGACCCCCACATAAATACCCCATTGAAAGGTCATCAGCCTCAAAGATCAAAGATAGATAAATCCACAAAGATGAGGAAAAACCATCACAAAAATGCTGAAAATTCCAAAAACCAGAATGCCTCTTCTCCTCCAAATGATTGCAACTCCTCTCCAGCAAGGGCACAAAACTGGGTGGAGAATGAGATTGATGAATTTACAGAAGTAGGCTTCAGAAGGTGGGTAATACAAGTTCCTCTGAGCTAAAGGAGCATGTTCTAACCCAATGCAAGGAAGCTAAGAATCTTGATAAAAGGTTACAGGCACTGCTAACTAGAATAACCAGCATGAGAACTTGGCGAAGCATACACAAATATCAATAGCCGAATCAATCAAGCAGAAGAAAGGTTATCAGAGATTGAAGGTCAACTTACTGAAATAAGGCATGAAGACAAGATTAGAGAAAAAAGAATGAAAAGGAATGAACAAAGCCTCCAAGAAATATGGGACTATGTGAAAAGACCAAACCTACGATTGATGGGTGTACCTGAAAGTGACAGAGAGAATGGAACCAAGTTGGAAAACACACTTCAGGATATTATTCAAGAGAACTTCCCCAACCTAGCAAGACAGGCCAACATTCAAATTCAGGAGATACAGAGAACACCACAAAGATACTCCTCAAGAAGAACAACCCCAAGACATATAATCATCAGATTCTCCAAGGTTGAAATGAAGGAAAAAATATTAAGGGCAGCTAGAGAGAAAGATCAGGTTGCCTACAAAGGGAAGCCCATCAGACAAGCAGCAGATCTCTCTGCAGAAACCCTACAAGCCAGTAGAGAGTGGGGGCCAATATTCAACACTCTTAAAGAAGAGAATTTTCAACCCAGAATTTCATATCTAACCAAACTAGGCTTCATAAGTGAAAGAGAAATAAAATCCTTTACAGACAGGAAATGCTGAAGGATTCTGTCACCACCAGGCCTGCCCTGCAAGAGCTCCTAAAGGAAGCACTAAATATGGAAAGAAAAAATCCGTACCAGTCACTACAAAAACACACCAAAATATAAAGACATTGACACTATGAAGAAACTGCATCAACAAATGTGCAAGATATCAGCTAGCATCATGATGACAGGATCAAATTCACACATAACAATATTAACCTTAAATGTAAATGGGCTAAATGTCCCATGTAACTTTTTACTTTTATTTTTTTCAGTCTTTGTATGACCTGGGTAGTATTTCATTATCAGTTCATGAGTTATAAATACCTTATCTCAGCTTGAGGCTTACGCTTTCAATTTATTTGTAACATCTTTCTACAAAGAGGATTTCTTAATTTTAAGTGGTTTATTTTATCAGTCTTTTCCTTTTATATTGTGTACTTTTTGTGTTAGATTAAAATCCTTTCTTAACTCAAAGTTGTACAGTTATTCTATACTGCCTTCTAAAAGTTTTAAAATATTGCTTATCATATTTTTGTCTTTAAATATTCTGGAGATTGATTTTGCTTAAGATGTCAAATTTCCATACTCAGTTCATTGTTTTGGTTGTTTATCTTCACCATACTTATTAATATGTCTTAGTGTCTTAATTACCATATGTTAAAAATAAAATGTTTTCCCTTATAGGACAGTGCTCCAATTTGTTCTTATTCTTCAGGAGTGTTCTGGAACTTCTTGGCTCTTACTAGTTTAAAAAAAAAAAACCCAAAGAAATATAACACAAATCTAACTATGATGACATTTTGATCAGAATTCTATTGCCTTTATGGAACAATGTGAAGAGAATTGGTATCTAAACTAAGTTATGTTAACATGTCCATGGACATGGTATATTTTCCACTTATTTAAGTGTTTTAAAATGTCTTCAACGGTTTTTGTTTTTCACAAATTTCATGCATTTCTGTAGTTATATTTATTCCTAGGTGCTTACATTTGCTTACATTTTTGTTTATAATTATAGATGGTTTACTTTATTTATTTATTTTTGACATGAAGCCTTGCTCTTTCACCCAGGCTGGAGTGCAGTGGTACAATCTTGGCTCACTGCAACCCCTGCCTCCCAGATTCAAGCAATTCTCCTGCCTCAGCCTCCTGAGCAGCTGGGATTACAGGCACACGCCAATGTACCTGGCCAGTTTACATTATTTTAATCACCTGTTCTACATATTCATTGTTGATGTATGGTAATACAATTAATTTAAAAATTTGGAACAAAACTTGAATTGTGTTATGAATTATAGTAATTATGCATAGATTTTTCGATTATCTATGGTGTTACTTTTCTCCCACATGCTGATTTTATTCTGTTTCTATTCCTTATACCTTTCATTTTCTTTTTTTATCTCTCTTTCCTCATTAAGACTTTCATCATGATGTTTAAGAATAGCAGTAAGAGTAACTGTCTTTGTCCTAGTACTCTTCTTAGAGTATACTTTAACTTATTGCTGTTAAGTATAATAATTGTCATAGGTTTTTCATCAATTCCCTCCTTTAAATTAAAGTATTCCCTTCTGTTGCTCATTTGCTAATAATAAGGCCTAAATGCTATAATTTTATACCATGTTTTTCTGGCATCTATTGAGATGAGTTTATGATACACTTTTATTGCCAATATCTTGTTTAGACTTTTTAAATCTGCGATAATAAATGTGTATTTGATATATATATTAAACTATTTGTTTCTTATAGTTCTCCATCTGCTTCTGTTTTTAAGATTGGAAAGGCAGTATCACAAATCATGCTGAGCAGTTTCTCCTTTCCTATTTTGTGGACAATTTTGTATAAACCTGAATTTACCTAATCTTTAAATGTTATTTAGAACACATAGATAAAACTATTTGATTTTAGCATTTTGTTTATACAAATATTTTAATTACTTGTCAATTATTTTAGTGGTTAAAAAATATTTAGCGTACCTATTACTGATTAAAATATTATATATCAGTTTTAAATGTGAGCAGGGGGCAGAGACAATATCTGACTCATATATAAAGTACTAATGTTTTTAATTTTTTCTTTTTGCTTGGTAATGAAGCTACTACATTTCATAGTCTTTCACATTTAACTTGATAATGAAATGTTCTAATCATAACGTGTGTGTTTTCAAATATATTTCTTTTTTGCTGTCTCATGAGACATTATGTAATCAAATTCATACTTGATTATATGAAACACTTCATAGTAGAATAAAATTAATAATAAAAATATGCTTTTTATAAAACTGTGTAAAATCAGTGAGCAGGAAATTCATTTTGTTGAAGGTGAAACTGAAGTGTGTAATACAAAGCAACATAATATTTAAGATGAAGATTACAGACGTTAGTATATGTAACTTTGAGTGGAAAATCTACAAGTTGAAGTAACTGAAGGGAAAAGTCTTTGCTCAAGTAACATCTGCAGCATGGTAACCAGAAAGTTATGGCACACTAGAACAGATATCACTCGTGTCTTTTCTGTGTCAGAGTACAGAACCTTGACTTCCAACTTCTAGCACCTGTATTTTTTTTTTCCTATAGGTGTTCCTATATCCATTGGAGGCTTTGCAGCCCATTTGACAAACTAGCAGTGTCTGGAGACTAACGTTTTCTTTCCTTCCTGAGGTCTTCAGCTAATGGTAGTTTGTGTGTAAATGCACCAGCTCCTTCTCCTCTCTGATGGGGTATCTCTGAGATAAAACTTTGTACAGTGGCCCCAACAACTCTCTAGTGGAATTAAGCTATGTTTCTGTAAGTGATAACTTCATTGATGGACCTTTTTTATTGTCTGTCTTCCACTTCCCATCTCATTTGTTTACCCTCCTACCTGTGTTTTCTAAAATCATCTTTCAAATAAAACAATTAAACTTGAATGCTTTTTTTGCTGGATCAGTTTATTGGGAAACACAGAAAGGCAGGAATTATCCTAGGACAGGGAAACTCAGAATGGATTTCTGTAATTGAATAGCTTGCTGACAAAATGGCAATGTGAATTCCACTGCTGGTGGTAAGTGGGGCGATGATAATCTCTAGCATGTTTTTGCATCACAATTACATAGACTACTCATTCTGAGAAACAGAGCCTTACTATTGTTTTGTGCTCAATTTTATCTTGACATCTACTGGGTCAAGTCCGCCTTACACCTGTGTTTCTTAAGGAGCTAGCACACCTTCATACATTTACCATCACTTCAAAAATGTCAAGGCATATCTTTTTTTACCGCCCATCTTATATACAATGGTACCATTCTGATGGGTCATTTCAGCCTCCATGTGTCATTACCTGCTTCTGCATATTCTCATATGGAGCTCACTTACAACTAAGAACTTCTTATCTTAGTGAATATTCTTCTAACTCATTGGACACTATCATCTCTAAATAAGTTTTACAGACCCTCTCATTATTACTAACCTTTTGTCCTTTTGAAAGTTTTATTTTCTTTCAAATTTATGCTCCTTTATTTTATAGTTTCTTATAATAACTTAAAATAATCTATCAGGGGTTATCAGCAGTAATGCCAAGAAATATTAAGAATAATGAGTTTTGCTCTTTCTGACTGAAGTATAAATAAGTTTTACGTAGTGAAATTACAGATGTTTATCCACTTAAAATAATATTTAATATTATTTTATTATTAGGTAAATCCTCATATCCCTTGCTTCACTCTTATCTCCATGAAATTGATGGGATTAATCTTACCTGTTTTATGTTTTTGTTTTAAAATTCATCTTTCTTGGATTAACAGCCATTTAATTCTAAGTTGTTATGAGGATGTTTCAGTTTCTTAGTGACTTTCAGAACAGTGAAGACTGATAAGGAAATTAAATAAATAATTTCTTCTTTCTTTTATTTATTTGCATATTTATTTATTCGTGCTATTTAATAAGTACTCATCCAAACCCTGATGATGTAGGTTTGGATAATTTCTCTACTGTTGATATTCCCACAGTCTAAATGGCAGGGGTCAATTTGTAAACAAATACTTAGAATATAGCATGTTAGATACTAAGGGAGAAAACTACTACATTGCTTATTGTGAGACATTGCCCCCATTAGAAGCTCTCTATCAATTCCAGAGATTAAAAATGGGCTATATTAGTAACTTATTGTCTGTGATACTGCTTCTTCTCACCCTTCAGGGTTTCTGAATGTTTCATTCATTGCATTTCTCTTTGCTTCTACAACAATTTCTTTTCCTGGCATAACCACATGCTAATAAGCACAGGTTTGCACACAAAACTGGAGAAGAAAGAGGCATTGTTTTCTGAGGGTATATTTAATGTCATGTCTCGTGAAATTGTTTCTACAGCATATCTCTCTTCTTTTCCCTCCTTTATGGTCATTCTTGTTCATTCACCCTGCTTCTGCACCCTGGCTTATTACTTATACATACTGAGTATAGAAGTCTAGTGGTAATGGTATTAGTTTTAGAGTACTGACAACTATTTGCTAGTATCATAACCTTCAGTAAATTACCTATTCATACTGAGCATCTCTTTATTCATGTGTAAAATGAGCTAATGCCTATTATTCAGCACTGATATTAAATTAAGCAACTATGTAGAGATTAGTATCTTGGACACAGTAGACACTATGTGAGTTATCACGTTATTCTATCTCTACTACTTAATAGACTTACCAAAACAACTTTAAAATGTATATTGAGTGCATACATTGGCTTATATCTAAGTTGGATTACTTTAGGAATAATAATAATAGTAGTAATATAATAAAAATAAAACTGACTAGGGGAATATCAGAAAGCTTTTCAACACATGAGAAAATTAAAACAACTGAAACACACAGTAACAATAAACAACGGATTTCATAAATTTGCAATGCATGTGTTTCTCCTTCCTTCTGGAAAGGGTAAGCATATGACATAGATTTTAGCATCATTGTGGATTAGTGATATGCTAGACAACTATTATTAAATTAGGCGTTAATCTTACCTTATTATACAAGTTAAATTTGCTGTTGAGTACAAGAACATACAGCAGAATCTCTGGGGAAATGTAAACAGACAGCAGCATAACCATTTGTCTTTGGGAAAATACAGGGATGATTCAAAAAAAGCTCACTAGAAGAAGGGAAGCTTGGGGAGTCATTTGAAGATGGAGATGCAGGCAACTCTTCAAAGAAATAGAGATAAATTATGCCATGTGAGAAAACATGGCCAGAAACAAAAAAACAAAACAAAAAAAAACTAAGAGGAAAAAAAATGAAGGAAGACAGAAGGAAGACATGAGAGAGAAGATACACTAAGGGAACAAATGGTGAATTGATTTTTCTGATTCTCTGCTCAGAGCTGATGAGTAAAATGAAGTTGCCTTGAATTTTTGAAACAACTTTTGTACACCCAAACTTCTAATCCATGTGGAGTTTTACTAAGCCAAAAAGAAGGTAAGTATGACATACTAGCATTTTATTTCTATAGAAGCTGTAGGAAAAAAACAGTTGAAATTTGAGCAGATAAAGAATCTGAGACTCAATAATTTGACAAATATTTGTAATTTCCCTACCGTTTATCTTATTATTGTTATCATTTCAGGTAGTGGGGATGCAGCACTACTAAGAACTGATTCTTGTGTTCAAGCTCACCATCTTCTGAAGCAGACACTCAAGTAAACCCATTCACTAAAAATCTCATTATATGTCCTATGTGGAAAATGAGAACAATGTGATATAGAAAAGAGGAGATGATTTGTTCCAATTTGAGCACTTCAGGAAGCTTTCCTGAGGATATAAAACATAAATTTGTTTTGATAGATTTTATGTAGTTAACCTACCATAAAATGTTGGTGAGAGTCTCTAGGCAGAGGAAACAATATGAGCGAAATTGCAAGGAAAGAACTAGCTTAGAAGTCTTCTCATCTCCAGAAAAATCACTGCCATGAAAAAATAGAGAAGTGATGTTGCCAGAAATTTTTGTTATTACTAGAGCCTGAATTGGGAGACAGGGGCAAATATTAGGATATAAAAGGCTTTTTATGCAGACATAAGGAGATTGGACAGGAAGGAGATTCTGTAGATCAATTGTCGAAAATAAAAATTCTACAGATAGTGTCTTTCTTTTGTACATATTGAATCGATATTAAAAACTAGAGATTTCATTGAAAACACATATTTGGCTTCTCTTAACAAACCTTTCTGTCAGCATCAATTCCCTATTTTCTCATGGCAGTAATTTCCTGGACATGAGAAGACTTCTACTCGGGGTACATATTCTCTGCTGTGCCTTTGTGGCCAACCCTTACACAAAGTTTACATATGCACTTGCACCTGGCTAGCATTTGTTTTTATCTGGCCTGAGTAGGCCCTTGACCTCGCTAGCCCTACTCTTGCTATTGGTTTCTACATGAGAGGAAACTATTAACACATTTTAATCTGTGGCATGACATCTTCAACTTGGTGATGATAAAGACTAGAGTCTTAAGAAGGTCAGAAAGAGAGAAAGAGGCAGGAAGAAGACTTACAGGGTTGTAATCATCAATGTGAGGCCTAACTGCAACAGTTATCATATCAAGAAAGTTTCAGTCATTTGTTGAATGTGAGGAAAAGAGAGGAATCTGGGATGACCATCTGTTTTATGGATTGGGTGACTAGGTTGATGATGAGATCCATGACTAAGATAGGAAACGAGGAGAGAATTGAAGGAGAGAGGTAGATATGTTCAATTTTGGACAAGCTGAGATGAGTTTGAGGTCCCTGGGAATACTACAGGGGGCGGGTGAGGTGAGCAGAAAGGTGAATATATTAGTCAGAAGCTAAATTAGAAGCTCATTGGAAAGGCAAATGCTGGGGGTATGGTTTGGAGAGTGATTATTTAGGTAGCATTTGAACCCAGGAAAACAAGTGATGTCTTGCAAGTAACAGCACAGAGAGGAAAAATCCTAAAAAATGAGAAATGAAAAACAGAAAGAGGAGAATGAGTCCATGAAGAAGTGAAAAACAGGGAGACAAAGGAGAATTCAAAAATGAGAAAAAGTATCCCTTACCATAGGAGTCTATTTGTTTACTGAGTTTAGCCAGCAGGGGTTTGGAGAGCAAGGGATAGATACCTTTAGTTTCAGAGAATCCAAGGGGGTAAGGAATTTTAGGCAGTGAGTGGTTAGCAGTGTCAAAGTCAATAGATTGACCCAATGAAACAAGAGCTGAATTGCATTCCTATAGAAATTATGGTGATCTTTGCTTGAGTGATTTCAGCGTGGTGGAGATAGAAGCAAGTATCAAGGTATCCAGAGTCAGTGAGATTAAACTACTTTTAAGAAGCTTGACCCAGAAGAAAAGGAAAGCAATAGTGTACTATCAAGAGTTGGATGTAAGACGTAAGAGAGGAGTTTACAATGACTGAGGCTTGAGCACGCTCTTCATGTATCTCTGATGATACCTACAGAAATGTTTTGCAGGTATTTCAAAAGACAAAAACTAGCGTAGTTCTAAATATAGTCAGGGGCAAACCATTCTCATTGTGGTTATTAATATTTGCAATTTTTTATTCAAGAAATTTTGTTTGGTAATTCAAACGCCCTTTGACCACAATATTATTCTTTCAACATATCTTTAATGTCAGAGAAGTCCTTGTCTCTAAAGGCAATACGTTATGTTCTAAAGCAGTTTTGAAATTACCTCTTTTTCTTGTCATGTTAATTCAAAATCTACTTCTCACATTTCCACTTGCAATCCTAGTTCTGCTCTTGGGAGCTACACAGGGTAAAACTATTCTATCTTTCATAAAAAAAATTCTTTAGATATTTCAAAAGTAAATTTCATGCCTCTTCTTTCGTTCAATTCTTTTTTCTAAGATACAGGGAAGTTTCTACACTTAGCTTTTATTTGAGATGTTTTCAGGTCCCTTACTAACTTTAACCCTGATTTCTTATTTCTCTTAATTCACTCTAGCTTATCTATGTATTTAAATGATGTTTAATTGTACATACTACTCCAAATTTGTTTTGTATAGTAGAAAGTACAGTTGGTCTGCTATGTCTTACTTGTAGGGCAATTAAACTTTTATTTAGGCTCCAAAAATTAGCTATCTACTGTAAGCAACTATCTCACACCATGAACTCACTATGAGACTTGGAGACAAGAAAAGTTTTATATTATTCATGGTAAGTATTTATGCTTCCTTCTGAAACTATGTTACTTAGTTTTCAGCTTAAAAGTACTAAGGGTACATTTTGTTGGCTTCATATTAGCCTAGGAATTTAGTTTCTCACTGTCATATTAAATCTTGCTTTTGTCACTATATTATTAGTTCTCTATCTACTTTGTTGTCTACTGAAAATATAAATATCTTTTTATATTCTCATCTAATGCACATATTAAAAATATTAGGCAGGTGAAAATAAGGCCACACAGCTTTGTCGTGTTCCACTGGAGATTTATTCCAAGGTTGAAACCAATGTCTTATTTGACACTAGGTATGACTCCTAAGGCATTTGTGAATTCATGTAACAATGTTACCCAATTCACATTTTATTAACTTTTCTTAACACATATGAACACTTTATTAAAGTGTCCAAGTGTTTTCTCAGGCTAATGAAAAGTTATCAAAAGAGGAAATTAGGATTGTATAGTACAACTCATTTGGGGTAAATCTTCAAGGGTTTCATCATTCTTTTCAAGTAATAGTAAATTGTATTTATATAGTGCTTGAACTTTTTAGGTGATTTGTAATGCAATTTTCCAGCCAGAGTGAAAGCATTGTACAAAGCTCACAGGCATTGGGATTAGCAAATGGATTTAAAAATCTGGCTGTGGTAGGCCAGTTGTGGTGGCTCACGCCTATAATCCCAGCACTTTGGAAGGACGAGGCGGGAGGATCACGAGGTCAGAAGATCAAGACCATCCTGGCTAACATGGTGAAACCCCATCTCTACCAAAAATACAAAA
Organism: Theropithecus gelada; assembly: GCF_003255815.1. Taxonomy (NCBI): domain Eukaryota; kingdom Metazoa; phylum Chordata; class Mammalia; order Primates; family Cercopithecidae; genus Theropithecus; species Theropithecus gelada. Next base: position 52,576,782 of record NC_037683.1, on the reverse strand, counting down.
TATTAGCCGGGCGTGGTGGCGGGCACCTGTAGTCCCAGCTATCCGGGAGGCTGAGGCAAGAGAATGGCGTGAACCCGGCAGGTGGAGATTGCAGTGAGCCGAGATCACACCACTGCACTCTAGCCTGGGCGACAGAGCGAGACTCTGTCTCAAAAAAAAGAAAAAAAAATTTTTTTTGCTGTGGTATATATTAGCTCTGTGTCCAAGGTAAATATGCAATATGAAGAAGATAATAGATCTTTCACTAGGTTGTTACTAAGATTTAATGAAAATTTATCATTTTCATTAAAGCACTTCATCCAGGAGTTATTTATTCCGCAGTGTGTATATGATAAATGTTAAACTTCTACTTCCAATGCTGAAATACTTAGAGTAACTGTACTGTGTAGTCAGAAGGCAGAACTGATGTAGCACCCATCTCGAAGATTTTTTAAAATTATACTTTAAGTTCTGGGGTACATGTGCAGAATGTGCAGTTTTCTTACATAGGTACACACATGCCATGGTGGTTTGCTGCACCAATCAACACGTAACCTACAAGAGGCATTTCTCCTAATGCTATCCCTCCCCTACCCCCAACCCCAATAGGCCCTGGTGTGTGATGTTTCCCTCCCTGTGTCCATGTGTTCTCATTGTTCAACTCCCACTTATGAGTGAGAACATGTGGTGTTTGGTTTTCTGTTCAGTTTACTGAGAATGATGGTTTCCAGCTTCATCCATGTCCCTGCAAAGGACATGAACTCATCCCTTTTTATGGCTGCATAGTATTCCATGGTGTATATGTGCCACATTTTCTTTATCCAGTCTATCATTGATGGACATTTGGGTTGGCTCCAAGTCTTTGCTATTGTGAATAGTGCTGCAAAAAACATACCTGTGCATGTGTCTTTATAGTGGAATGATTTATAATCCTTTGGGTATATACCCAATAGTGGGATTGCTGAGTCAAATGGTATTTCTAGTTCTAGATCTTTGAGGATCTAATTGGTAAAAATTGTTAATTTTTCATTATTGAGCGGGCTGCCAAAATCTGTAGCTCTGTTACTAGGGAGCATGAACTCAATTTTACATAAAATTTGAAAACACAAGACTTTGAATCTGAAAGTAGTATAGTAAGATATAAATAGAGTAAAATAATAACTCTGATAGCCAGAGATCGTGATCTGGTTGGTATAAATGCTGGAACAGTTAGGAGACTCTGGAAATAAGAGAGATGTAGACATAGGATGGTCAGATAAACTTTCTATGCATTCCTGTCTATCCTGGGAATCTGTACATGAGAGAGCCAAGTGACGAGTAATATGAAAAGAGATTTGAGAATTGGCTGATCTTTGGAGGCACTCAGCAACTCACACACAGATTGCTAAGCACAGAGAGAGGTTTAAAGGTTTTTTGAGCATAAACTCTACAAGAGTTTTCATTCAAATTAAACAAGAACTAAAAGAATACAAAGCAGAAGCAGATTTGTACAGTACAAAGTTTCCATATTTAACTTACTAGTTTTGGGTCTCATAAAATGTGCTACTCTTAATGTAGGGTACATTTATTCATCCAACAATTATGTGCTATTAGGTGTCAGACACTGTACAACTTACTAGAAATGGAATGATAAATAATGTGAGGATTACAGAAACAATGATACGACTAAATCAGTTGTTTCAAACTTGTAACTGTTTCAAGTGAAGCAGGTCTCGCTCTTGGTTAGGTGAAGAGACAGTGTAAATGTAAGACAGCTTAAAGGTAAGAGTTGTCTTCCCTATAAAAAATAAGGTGATGGGGATGCAGGATGCCTTAAGGTGGTGAGACAGCTTAAAGGTGGTGAGACAGCATAAAGGTAAGGGATATCTTTCTATAAAGATGTACTATCACTCTGCTAGTTGGTGACTAAATCTGGTGATAAAAAATAGACCTTAAGCTTATACTAAATTTAACACTAAATTTCAAGTTATTCTAAAGTCAGTGCAGCTATTATAATAAGTAGAGGTATAGAGGTATCTACCAGAGTTGTTCTAACTTTTGTTGAATCTGCCATCAGAAAATTCATTCCAGGGGTTACTTCAAAGCACTGAGATATTGGGATGGATTTTTTTCTTTCTTTTTTTTTTTTTTTTTTGAGATGGAGTCTCGCTCTGTCACCCAGGCTGGAGTGCAGTGGCGTGATCTTGGCTCACTGCAAGCTCCACCTCCTGGGTTCACACCTTTCTCCTGTCTCAGCCTCCTGGGTAGCTGGGACTACAGGCACACGCCACCACACCTGGCTAATTTTTTGTATTTTTAGTAGAGACAGGGTTTCACCATGTTAGCCAGGATGGTCTCGATCTCCTGACCTTGTGATCCGTCTACCTTGGCCTCCCAAAGTGCTGGGATTACAAGTATTAGCCACCATGCCCGGCCCATTGGGATGGATTTTTAGCTTGAGAACTTGCTGAAAGGATAATACCAGAGGAGAATCCATTAGGAGTGGTGCTCATAACTCCTTCTGAGTTTCCTTCAGTCAACACATAAATAATTCATACCTTTCAGACTTGGCTTTTGAAGGCTAACCTAAAAGGAATAGGCAGCAGTGAGACTGTATTTTCTATTGATAGTGATAACTTGCAATATCATTGTTTTTGTATAGTTTTTTCTTGACCTTTAAACTCATATAGTCACTGGACTAGACATTTCCAAATGGATGCCTAATAGACATATCAAACAATATTTTCCATAAAAAAAATCCCTTGATTTCCTTCCCCAAACTGATCCTCTTATTGGATTTCTCCACTTCAGTAATTGTTAAAATCACATACCAAGAACTCAGGTTGGAAACTTTAGTGTCTCCTTTTATTTTCCAAGTGAATCACTCTGCACGTCCTACTGTTTCTGCCCTCCATATATATCTCATGCCCATTCATTTTACTCTGTCCATTCTGTGACTAGTTTAGTTCAAACTGCTTAAACTTACAGCTTATATCTTTCCTCCTAACCACTCTCACCTTCAAGTCTTAACCTCATTTAAACATTTTTTTAGCCATAGAATCAGAGTAATATTTTTAGATTATTAATTGAACAATGTTTTTCTCTTTAAAAAATTTTCAATATCTTCCCATTATATGTTGCCACCTACCATTGCAAATAAAAGTTTCTTACCATAGCCTATCAGATTATGCAATTTAAGCTCTGAACTCCTTTCAAATTTCTTTCATTATATTCCCTCTTCTGAGTATATTCTTAACACCTTGACCTTCTTTCACTTTCTCATATTTGACAAACATGTTCTTACCTCAATGCCATGGTTTGTGGTCTTGTTTCTGTCTGAAAAAGTTTAATCTATGGATCTCAGCTTAAAGTCTATTCAAAGAAGTCTCCCAAACCATCATAAATGGTGGAGCACCTCTTTGTTATTTTGTGTTATTCCACCCTCTGCTATCATTCAAGTACTTTAAGTTTTGAATATGCATTATATGTACTCATCTATGTTTATATAGTACTGTATTACAACATAATAGCTCTTCAGGGAAGTGCTAGAAAAGCGTATTTTGTACTTAGTTCTTCATAATTTCTAGGAATTCTACCAGGCACATAAACAAAGCAAACCCACAAAAGAAACATGTGTATTACTTAGTGGTATATGTTGATAGTGCATAAATAAACACACATTATTTGATTAAATAATGTTCAAGCAATGCCCTGTATCTGCTAGCCATAGGCTTAGGCACTTAGCAAAGTAGTAAAATGCCTCCCAATCCTGCCTCTGTGACACCTCCTGCAACCCAGGGTCCCACACTGACCCACTCATCTCATTGGTTAGTTGGCCTCCCCAGACACAAGGCTCATTTTGAAGCTTAATCCCTGGCCCAGGACATTCTAGAAAAAAGGTAAAACTTTTCTGAAAATTTTGAATTTGTAGAGAAATAAAAATTTTAAAGAACTGTGGAGAAACAGCAAAAAGTAATATATCTTAATTTCATTTATAGATCAAGTCATTTTGTTAGTTTCAAAGCATAAAATTATATTCCATCTACTTGATTTACTGATGAAATTAAAATGGCTTGCATGTAAATTTTAAAAGATAGTTTGTTTAGACTATAATAACAACTTTAGTAACAAAATTTACTTTTAGATGTGTTTAATTGTTACAAATGGACTGCAAGCGCTGAACTTAAGAAATTGTACATCTTTTAGTTTTCACCTATTTTCTGAAGCAGCAAACAACTGAGAAGATAAGAAATCATCACTGTTGTTGGAACTTCTCCATATGCTAACCAAACAAAGTCATCATGCTTTGCAGACATGGCATCTACCATGTAGAAACACAGATGCAAACATACACAATTTTAGAAAAGGATATCTACATATAGTATATAAATATATCTATATATAAATGATATATATACACATATATACACACATACACACACATATACATATATATATGTAAATCAATTGGGCCTAGCCAGAAGAATCAAGAATGAAACATGAAGTTCTAACATGAGCATGAAGCAGCACGTGGGTGTCTTTGGGTGATGAGAGAATCTCTAGAGGAAGGAAGGGCAGAGTCCAGCTAGGGGATAGGAACCGATACTATTTAGTGTTGAGGTGAAAGGTGATGGGGAAGGTAATGCCATTTTAATGAATCAATACCATAAGCCCAGAGAAAAGCAGACAGTTTAAAGGTAAATTTTTAATGTCTGAAATAACTCTTTGAGATAGACATTATTATTATTATTTTTAATTTTCCTAGAAGAGACCTGAAGCTCAGAGGTAAGTTTAACGTTTTTGTCCAAGTTTACACAGTTAGAATGTGGCCTGGATGAAACTGACAGACCGAGATATGTGGATCTGAAACCAAGTTTTTTCTATGAAGTAAGCCAGTACCAGGGCTGTTTCCTGCAAAAAAAAAAAAAAAAAAAAAAAAGTCAGAAAACAAATCTGCATCAAACCAAGAGGTGGAGAGGTGGCTGTCACGACTATAGGGTTCTATATGCCAGCATGCTTGTAGGCTTTGGGTTTACAGCAGTGAGACAGTCTAATCTTCATGACGTTTAGAGCCTAGTAAGGGAGACAGACAATGAAAAACAAGGATACAAATATATAACATAAACAATATGTAGTAATAGGTGCTTTGAAGAAAACTGTGGCTTTTAAAGTGGATGGAATGTCCACACTGCTTGAAGATGGGAGTATAAGTGTTCTTACCACAAAAATGATAACTATATGAGGTAATGCACATGTTATTTAGGTATGTTTTGTTATTCCACTATGTAGATATATTTCAAAATATCATGTTATACAGAATACACACATACAATTGTATTTGTCAATTTAAAACATAATAAATTATTATAGAAGTGAATGAAATGTGGCCACTTTAATTAAACTGACTAGGAAGAGCTCTCTGAAATGCAGGTATTTGACCAGAGACACAAACAAAGTAAGGGGGGGAAGACCATAAAGAGTACTCTTCTGGATAGCCAAGAAGCTAGTACCATGAGGAAAGACCGCTGTGTTTGAGGGCCCTTAGGAGGAACAGTGTGGTTAGAACCGCATACAGGTTTGGAGACAAGCTTAGAAACAAAGAGAGTAAGTAGTTGATTCATGTAAGTCTTCATAGGCTGTGAAAAGGATTTTGTGTTTTATGTGATGTAAACCTCTCAGGTGTTGAGCCAGGGAATGTCGGAGCTGATTTATTTAAAAATTTCACTTTTGCTGCATTGTGAAGAATAGGACAAAAATCAGAGCAGGCAAACCAGTTGATGTTGGAATTCAGATCCAGCAGAGACGGTGGTGGCTTATATTAGATAGGGTGGTAGGTATCCAGATAGTGAAAGGTAGTCACATTTGAGATATATTTTGATATCATCAACATAGGAGACAAATTTTAGCAAAAAGAGCATCTCTGGTTATAATTGGAGCAGAGAGAGCATGGAAGAGGCCCTCCTAGAATTCCATGTTGGCTGTGATTTGAGCTCTATCACCTTTACAGTCTGCCCTCAGGATACTATATAGGAGCCACGCAACATCTTGATGGCCTCATTTTCCAGATTCCAGCACTCTCATTGAAGATATCCTTTGCCATAGTATTCATCACCCTCATTATATGAATAGTCACTATTAGGACCTTCTATTTTGCAGTTGTCTCATTTTGATCTCAGAGTAAGTTCCACCAAACTGAAGGCTTTTACACAGTCTTCTCTTGTCTTTAAAATTATGTAGCTTATTCCTTGAGGGGATGTGGAGCTTTTGATGTAGACATGGGGTTTGTCATTGTTCTTATCTTTTGTTTTCACTTTCTGAGGATGCATCTGATGCTGTCCCTTGCAAGGGCCTTGAGAAAATGATGTTAACTTGAATTGTTAGGACTTTTCTATATAGTAAATTTGGGACACATCACTTTTTCATATTATTTCACTTTAGGTTAGGAATAACGCTGGTAAATTTGTATTATTTTTATTTACAGAGAGGAAAACTGAAGCTGAGAATTTAAATATGATCAACTTCATACCAGTATGGGAATGAAGTCAAGATTTTACACTTCTCCTGTAATTTCCTTATAACTGAAAAGCATTAATTGTTTCTGTTATACATGTTTGGCAGGTCCCAGACTAAATTCCTGGAGCAACCCCTGAAGGAATGCCTTTTCTCCTCTGGAACTTTGAAGTTTTTCTGACAACCAGACTAACAACGCTGCTTATTTTGTAATCCAGTCAAATGCAACAGCAGTTTTATCTCTCTGCCTTTCAATCTCAGATCCAAGAAGGTGGCAGCAGCATGAATTCCTCAGTGTAAAAGAATTGTAATGATCTGATTTTGTCAGTGGGTTGACACCAAATTCTTTTGGTCACCTAGAACTTCGTTGTTCTTAGAAATGAAAACAGCTGCAGAGGGGTAAATTTAAGGAACAATATGAGAAAAACTTAATTACATATTATTTTTACAAAGATTTATAATAAATGTTTAATTTTGTATTCTTAGAGCTAACTGCTAAAAAATATGATTCCTTCAACTTTTGTTATTCCCATCACTTGTTTGTGTTTTCCTCGAGTATGTGCTAAAAAAAAGTTTATAATCTACTTAAGACCGTATTGTCCTGCGCCTTTTCTGAGGAAAGGACGAGGAAGCATCTTGTCACTTCGTGATAATTGGCCCACGGTTAGGGATAAACTAATCAAGGGGGAAAAGCTTATATAAATCCCACCTATTTTACTCTACATAATAGGTTTTCCGACTTACAAAAACTTGTGACTCTTTTACCACAACTAAAAAAACAAATAGTAAATTTTATATAATGTTTAAAACTCAAACCATTCAGTTTAGTTCAATATTGGATGCTTGATATGAGCTGTGGCTGGAGAAACTACTTTTGAAGAACTTGTAGTCTAACAAACACCTAAAGAGGAAAGATAATTAGATCCTAAGCTACAAATGCCATGTGATTTCCAAGACAGAGTAAGTTTTTCTAGTTTCAAAATTAGAAAAGATTTATTGGTGGGGATAACTAAAAGTTGCCCAGGCAAATGTAAAGGGAAAGAGATTTCTGGCAGAAGAAATTGCTTGAGATAAGGCTTTGCCATATCATTGATGGCAAGAAGAGATGAATACTCAGCTCTTCACTGAGTCCCATTCACAGGACAGGGGTTGGAGGTGATGGAGAGAAGCCCAAGAACAATCACTACTAAAATTCTTTTAACAGTCCATAGGAAGGTAAGATAAAAGAGAGGAGTGGGAAACGGAGGAAGCAAAAGCAAAATAATGGCAAAATGGCAGATTTAATCCCTAACATGAATATTTCCTTAAATGTAAGTAGTGTAAATATTAAAATATATCAGACATGCATGGAACATATAAGCAAAACAAAGCAAAACATGATCCAATAATATGCAATCTACAAGAAAATCACCTCAAATACAATATGGATGACTGAATGTGAAAGGATAGAAAAAGATATGCCATGCAAGCACTAATAAAAATAATCAGATAAAGTAAAATTTAAAGCAAAGAAAAGTAATAAAAAATAAGAATGTGCAAATCAAAACCAGAATGAGATACCATCTCACGTCAGTTAGAATGATGATCATTAAAAAGTCAGGAAACAACAGATGTTGGAGAGGATGTGGAGAAATAGGAAATTTTTACACTGTTGGTGGGAATGTAAATTAGTTCAACCATTGTGGAAGACTATGGCAATTCCTTAAGGATATAGAAATAGAAATGCCATTTGCCCAGCAGTCCCATTACTGGGCATGTACCCAAAGGATTATAAGTCATTCTACTATAAAGACACATGCACACATATGTTTGTTGCAGCACTGTTCACAATAGCAAAGACTTGGAAACAACCCAAATGTCCATCAATGATAGACTGGATTAAGAAAATGTGGCACATGTTCACCATGGAATACTATGCAGCCATAAAAAAGGATGAGTTCATGTCCTTTGCAGGGACATGGATGAAGCTGGAAACCATCATTCTCAGCCAACTAACACAAGAACAGAAAACCAAACATCGCATGTTCTCACTCATAAGTGGGAGTTGAACCATGAGAACACATGGACATGGGGAGGGAAACGTCATAAACTGGGGCCTGTCAGGGGGTGGTAGACTATTGGCGAGATAGTATTAGGAGAAATACCTAATGCAGATGACAGGTTAATGTGGCAGCAAGTCACCACGGCACACGTATATCTATGTAACAAACCTGCATGCTCTGCACATGTATCCCAGAACTTAAAATATAATTTAAAAAATAAGATTGTTACAGATAATAAAAAGCTCAATATGTTACATAGATAGAATGATGCCAAGTGGGTTTGCATAAAAAATCTACCGCCTTAAAATATATAAACCAAAAAATTAATATAGCTGAAAGAAAAAAATTGACAAGGACTGGTATTAGATCTTTAAATGTTTGGGAGAATTGACCAGTGATACCATCCGGTCCTGGGTTTTTGTTGTTGTTGGGAGGGTTTTGGTTATGAATTCACTCTCTTATTATATATTCACATTGTTGAGTTATATTTGAGACACTTTCGGTAGTTTGTGTGTTTCTAGGAATTTGTCATTTCATCTAAGTTTTCTAATTTGTTGGTGTATGATTGTTCTTTGTTCATAATATTCTTTGTTTCTGTGAGGTCAGAGATAATGACCTCACTTTTATTCCTAAATTTAATTATTATATTCTTCTTTTTTTAAAATCTGGGTCAGTCTAATTAAAGGTTTGTCAGTTTTGTTGATCTTTTTAACAAACTAACATTAATAAGTTTTTAAATTGAAAAATAGGCCGGGCGCGGTGGCTCAAGCCTGTAATCCCAGCACTTTGGGAGGCCGAGACGGGCGGATCACGAGGTCAGGAGATCGAGACCATCCTGGCGAACACGGTGAAACCCCGTCTCTACTAAAAAATACAAAAAACTAGCCGGGCGAGGCGGCGGGCGCCTGTAGTCCCAGCTACTCGGGAGGCTGAGGTAGGAGAATGGCGTAAACCCGGGGGGCGGAGCTTGCAGTGAGCTGAGATCGCGCCACTGCACTTCAGCCTGGGTGACAGAGAGAGACTCCGTCTCAAAAAAAAAAAAAAAAAAAAAAAGAAAAAAAAAGAAAAATAAAAGTTATATATATATTCATTGTGGACAATATGTTTTTTAAAATATGTGTACATTAGGAAATAGTGCAATGAAGCTAATTCACATGTGTGTTGCCTCACATACTTACCATTTTTGTGAGATTGCTGGATCACATGGTAGTTCTATTTTTAATTTTTTGAAGAATCTCCATATTGTTTTCTAAAATGGCTATACTAATTTACATTCCCACTAACAGTGTGCAAGGGTTCTCCTCCTGCACATCTTCTGCAACACTTATTTTTTGTCTATTTTTTTTTACCTTTTAGAGAGTATCTCACTCTATTGCCCAGTTTGGAGTACAGTGGTGGAATCTTGGCTCACTGCAGCCTCAACCTCTTGGGCTCAAGTGATCCTCCTACCTCAGCCTCTGGAGTAGCTGAGACTGTAGGAATTCATTTTTAAATATTTTGTAGAGACAGGAGTCTCACTATATTGCCCAGGTTGGTCTCAAACTCCTGGCCTCAAGGTGTGTCTTTTTGATAATAGTCATTAACAGTTTTTCATATGCCTGTTTGCCAGTTCTCATTTTTTGGTACAATGTCAGTGATAACCAGGTCCATATACCTTTTGTCTTCCCACAATAGCAGACTTTTATTGATGCTATTTCAATCACAAAAGCCATAAGCTATATAGAATTCTCAAGAAGGCGATTCTCCTTAGTAGTTCCCTTTTACTCTGTAGTTAGAGCTGGAGGCACACAGGCTCAGGTCACTCCACAAGTCAGTCAATATTGCAAACCATATATAGTGGTATACTTAATAAGTATATAACTGGTATAGATTAAACATTCTACAACAAACAGTAACATTCAACATCCAGAGAAAGGGGATAGGAAAAAGGATTAACAAGCCAGTCAGGACAAAACGAATATCCTGGTTTAACCCTGGTGGTCCATTGGTCTTGAAAGGAAGAGTCTTTGGTGTGGGCAGAGCCGTCGATGGCAGGTGCCAGGGACCTATCACGAGTAATAACAAAATAGTGTCTGTTAAAACGACTGTTTGAAGCTGCTGAAGTCCTTCTCTTTTTATGGCCACAGAGTTCTCTGCTGAGGACTGATAGTGAAAGAGTGTGCTTGGTTATGTCCTTATGTGGTTGGATGTAGTCTTTATTTATTAGGCAAAACATCTGGTCTCTCTTGGCAAAGTTTCCTATGAAATGTAGGATGGGATCTTTTTCTAAGTTGGAATTACTTACGTCAAGAGTGCTCTGTACACTATTTATATGTATTCTTTTGAAAACTGTCTCCTCAGGTCCTTTGCCCATGTTTTCATTGTGGTGTTGTTTTTTCCTGCTCTTGAAATGTTTAAGTGTGTTACATATTTTGCATATTAATTCTTCATCAGATATACAGTTTGCAATTATTTCTTCTCATTTCATAGATTGTCTCTGCACTCTGTAGATGGTTTTCTTTGCTTTGCTGACATTTTTTAGTTTGATGAAATCCATTTGTCTTTTGCTTTTGTTGCCTGTGCTTAGGGTCTGTTGAGAAAAAACTCCATCCATGTTTTTCCCCCGATCTCACACCATGGCAATCACCCACATGAAAGGCTTTTGTGATCCCAAAATATGTGGGGATTTCTCCTCACTACCATGCAAGCAATCAGTTCTTCAGCCAACACCAACTAGGGGTCCCCCAATTCAATTCTGACACTACCTACCTGGAGTCAGTGCCAGATCCTACAGATTGAAGGCTCAGTCCCCAAAATGCCCTCTACCTTCAGACAGTTGCAAATCTGAGCCTCTAAAACTTCTGACTGACCAGCTTCACATTAAGTTTTATACAATCTCCTTTTTGGGTTCAATTAATTTACTGGAGCAGCTCACATAACTGAGGGAAATATTTACTTATGTTTACTGGTTTATTATAAAGGATATTACAAAGGATACAAATGAATAGATGAATAGGGTGAGGTCTGGGAGAGAGGACATGGAACTTCTATCCCCTACCAGGTGTACCACCCTCCAGGAGTCTCCCTGCGTTCAGGTATTTGAAAGTGCTCAAACGCTGTCCTCTTGTTTTTTTTTTTTTTTTTTTTTTAACGGAGGTTTCGTTAACAGAGGTTTCGTTACATATGGATGATTGATTAAACCCTTGGCCACTGGTAGTTAACTTGACCTTTAGCTCTCTTTCCTCCACAGAAGTTGGGGGGTGGGATTGAAAGTCCTAACACTCTAATCATGTCTTTGTCTTTCTAGTGACCAGCCTTATCTTGAAATTACTATTGTAGGATTTTCTCCTTATTTCCGCTATAAAGAGGATTCTTTTCACATGACCAGGAAGGATTACGCTGGCAGACATTCTGAAGGGTGAAGGGGAATGGAATTTATTGGCTAAAAAGGAAAAAGGAAAAAACAACACAGCAAAGTGAGATGGGGTCCTGCTAACAGGCTCTTCACCTCACCAACTGAATCCCAGGTTACCGCCTAGGAACAGGAACAGGAGAGGCCAGGCTCCTCCCCGTTGCAAATAGTGTGAATTTTCCAAATCTCCACCCTCTACTCCCAGTGTATAGGTGGCTATTATTCCAAAAGAATCAGTTGGGAAAAGGGCAGGCTTCATCAGGACTGGCAATCTGGTTTTTCAGCCTTCAGGCTTCAAGGTGGGGTTTTGCCAGAGGGGCCCTTGGCTGCCTCCTTTCTCTATCACTATCAGTCAACATTAGCATACAGAAAGACAGCACTTTGGAGATTTCAAGGATTTTCAGAGTTGTATTGTGGGGAATGGGGATGAAGGCTAAATACATACTTTACAATTTCACAGGGTTATCTCCAGAAAATATATTGTCTAAACCAATGTCAAAAAGCTTTTTCCTGTCATATTCTTTTAGCGGTTTTATGGTTTCAGGTCTTACCTTTAAGTGTTTAATTCACTTTGAGTTGATTTTTGTGTATGGCGTGAAAGAGAGGTCCAGTTTCATTCTTCTGCATGTGCATATCCAGTTTTCTGAACATCATTTATTGAAGAGACTGTCCTTTCCCCATGGTGTGTTCTTGGCAACTTTGTAGAAGTCCAGTTGATCATAAATGTATTGATTTATTTAATGAGTCTCTATTCTTTTCCCTGGTCTATATGTTTGTTACTTTTTATGCCAGTACCATACAGTTTGCTATAGCTTTATTATATATTTTGAAATCAGGTAGTGTGATGTCTCCAGCTTTTTTCTTGCTCAAGATCATGCTGGGTATTCAGCATCTTTTGTGGACTACCATACGATATGTGAATCTCACTTATGGGTGTAAATCCAAAGGAAGTGAAACCAGCATCTTGAAGAGCTATCTGCACTCTCACTTTCATTATAGCATTACTCACAATAGCTAAGATATGAATCAATATAGGTGTCCATTTGTAGATAAATGGATAAAGAAAATGTGAATGTGATTATGTATACACAGACACACACCCATGTGTGTACGTGTGTGAAAATATATGTGTGCATGTGTGTGTGTAAACAGAACGTTATTTAAACTTAATAAAGAAGTAAATCTTGTCACTTGTAACAACATGGATGCACCTGGAGGACATTAGGTTAAGTGAACTAAGCCAGGCATAGAAAGAAAACTATTGCATGATTTCACTTATATTTGGAATCTAAAAAGGTTGAACACATAGAAGTTGAGAGTAGAATAGTAGTTTCCAGGGGTTTGGGGTGGGGAAATGGGGAGATGTTAGTCAAAGGGTAAAAAGTTTTGGTTATACAGGATGAATAAGTTCTGGAGATTCAATGTACAACATTGACTATAGTTAACAATATTGTACCATATACTTAAAATTTACTAAGAGGGTAGATCATAAAGGTTCTCATGAATCACAAAAATAGTAACTATTTGTAGTGATAGATATGTTAATTAGCTTGATTATAGTAATCATTTTACAATTTTACATATATAAAAACATCATGTTGTACAACTTAAATTTATAAAATTTTGTCAATTACACCTCAATAAATCTGGAAAAAATCTGGTTCTTCAAAAAATTAATAAAATTGATAAACCTCCATTGAGGATAACAAAGATAAAAGAAGACACGGCCGGGCGCGGTGGCTCAAGCCTGTAATCCCAGCACTTTGGGAGGCCGAGACGGGCGGATCACGAGGTCAGGAGATCGAGACCATCCTGGCTAACACGGTGAAACCCCGTCTCTACTAAAAAATACAAAAAAAAAAAAAAAACTAGCCGGGCGCAGTGGCGGGCGCCTGTAGTCCCAGCTACTCGGGAGGCTGAGGCAGGAGAATGGCGTGAACCCGGGAGGCGGAGCTTGCAGTGAGC
>NC_037683.1:52501743-52552933 GCF_003255815.1 Theropithecus gelada | reverse complement strand
TTTTGTATTTTTTAGTAGAGACGGGGTTTCACCGTGTTAGCCAGGATGGTCTCGATCTCCTGACCTCGTGATCCGCCTGTCTCGGCCTCCCAAAGTGCTGGGATTACAGGCTTGAGCCACCGCGCCCGGCCCTAGATCTTTCTCTTCTATAAACAACATATCACTTCTTTAAGAATCTTAGCCTTGCAAGTTTTAGGTGTACTTTGGCAACTTGTAGCTACTTCAAAATAATTATGGAAGCATTTTAGTCATATATATACACACATACATTTTTTATGTTTTATATTTTTATATATAATATATGTGTGTGTATATATACATATATATATATATATATATTTTTTTTTTTTCCTGAGGGAATGTCCAGAATTTGTTCCATGGGCACCATCCTTATGGATGGTATTGCAGATAGTTTTCCTGGTCTTCAAATTCTAGTGAAATGTACACATTGGTGGTACTGTCTTCAACACGGGGAGCTACCATGGAGTTAATTAATTTCCAGATTCCTGCAAGAATTAAAACGAGGACATGGACAATGATAAAACTTGTCACAAGGTGCTGCTTAACTGATCACCAAACTCAGTGTACCAGAATATTGAACAAAAGTGTCAACTAGGAAAAATATAGATTAGAGAGGACTTGAGTTAGACGTTTACTTGAAAAGTTTAACAAATTAGGTAAATTAAATGAGTGGAACATTTCAACGAATAAGAAATATTTGATTTTTCTAGCATTTTCTTTAAGTATCACGATATATACATGTATTATACACATACATACACACATACATGTACAAATATAGTAATCTTAATTACTAAATAGAAATTACTAAATTCTAATAATGAGCATTATACTGGCATTAAATTCCTATTTTGACATTCAAATTAATTGGTTACCTTACTCAGACTAAAGGAATTCAGTAATCTATCTCCTCTTTCAAAATTTCTTGAATTATCCATTTTGTTGCATCTAATTATCCTTTTCTTCCAGTGTTAGATATTAATTTTTTCCTCCTACATGCAATGAATGATTTTTGTATTAAGACATTTAAAACATATCAAATTCTCATTTCATTGATGAGACTTACTCAAAGTTCAGGTCTCACTTATGGCTATCCTCACCTAATTTTTGGGGGGGAAATTTATATCCTTCAATATTAATTTTCTAAAAGCATCCTTCCTTTTATTCTAGGGAGAAAAGGCAGTAAAACATTTTTCCCTTCCTGGTTCTTCCTGTATTCTTTAAGGGTCTTGAATTCTATCCTTTGGGCATCCCACAGCAGTGGTAACAGTGGGAAAGTGGTGGCTAAATATCTATCTAGCTGTTTTCACTGGGGTTTTAATATTTAACTCTTAAGACAGGGTTATGTTTGTTGTAATGTTATTATATAGAGCCTGGATAATTACTTTCTAAGTTTGTAGTGGGGGCAATGTTTAAACTTGACAGGGAACAAAACCATAATGGCTTTCAAGATTTCTGCAATATCTATCATTATTCAATTGGGCCTGAGAGGCCTCTGAGCCCAAACTAAGCCATTGCATCCCCTGTGACTTGCACTTATACACCCAGATGGCCTGAAGTAACTGAAGAATCACAAAAGAAGTGAAAATGCCCTGCCCCTGCCTTAACGGATGACATTCCACCACAAAAGAAGTGAAAATGGCTGATCCTTGCCTTAAGTGATGACATTACCTTGTGAAATTCTCTTTCCTGGCTCATCCTGGCTCAAAAACCTGCCCCACTAAGTACCTTGTGACCCCCCACTCCTGCCCGCCACAGAACAACCGCCCTTTGACTGTAATTTTCCTTTACCTACCCAAATGCTATAAAATGGCCCCACCCTTATCTCCCTTCGCTGACTCTCTTTTCGGACTCAGCCTGCCTGCACCCAGGTGATTAAAAAGCTTTATTGCTCACACAAAGCCTGTTTGGTGGTCTCTTCACACGGACGTGCGTGACAGGGCCTTACTTGGCCAGTGTGTACATTTGAAGCACAGAAATTATCCATACTAATTCACATCAGAAACAGAATATAAAAATGAAATAGAAATGTAAATCTCTGCTCCAACTAGGCCTCCAAACACAAAATTGTTTTCAGAATCAACTATTCAAACCCACCATTACTCTGGAGGATGAGATTCAAGGAATGCCTCCATTTAAGGCCAATAACTGAGCTCAAGTACTTAAATCTTTCTATTCTAAACCATAAGAATCCTAGAAGAAAACCTAAGAAATACCATTCTGGACATTGGCCTTATGGAAGAATTTATGACTAAATCCTCAAAAGCAATTGGAACCAAAACAAAAATTGGCAAGTGGGACCTAATTAAACTAAAGAGCTTCTGTATAGTAAAAGAAACTATCAACAGAGCAAAAGACAACCTACAGAATGGGAGAAAATATTCTAAAACTATGCATCCAACAAAGGTGTAATATCCAGAATCTAAAAGGAACTTAACCAATTCAACAAGCAAAGAAGAAATAACCCCACTAAAAAGACATGAACATATACTTCTGAAAAGAAGTCATACAAGTGGCCAAGAAACATATGGAAAAGTCCTGAATACTACTCATTATCAGAGAAATGCAAATCAAAACCACAAAGAGATACTTTCTCACACTAGTCAGAATGGCTACTATTAAAATGTCAAAAGATAAATGCTGCTGGAACTGCAGATGAAAGGGAACACTTCGACACTGTTGGTGAGAATGTCAAATAGTTCAACCACTGTGGAAAGCAGTTTGGAGATTTCTGAAAGAACTTAAAGCAGAACTGTCATTCAATCCCATATCCCATTCCTGGGTATATGTCCCACAGAAAATAAAATTGTCCTAGTAGAAAGACACAGGAACTCATATAGTCATTGCAGCACTACTTACAATATAAAAGACATGGAAATCAGCCTAAGAGTCCATCAACAGTGGATTGGATAAAGAAAATGTAGTACACATATATCACAGTATACTACACAGCCATAAACAGAATGAAATCATGTCCTTTGCAGCAATACAGATGCAGTAGAAAGCTATTATCCTAAGAGATTTATCACAGGAACAGACAACCAAATACCACATGTTCTTACTTATAAGTGGGAGCTAAATATTGGGACTCATGGACATAAAAATTGCAACAACAGACACTGGGGACTACTATTAAGGTGAGAGAGAGAAGGAGCAAGGGTTGAAAAAATTATTGAGTACTATGCTTAAAACCTGGGTGATGGGATCAACCATACCCCAAGCCTCAGCATAACACAATATACTCATGTAACAAACCTGCGCGTGTACCCTTATATCTAAAATAAAAGTTGAAATTATCAAAATAAATTAATAAATACATAAAAAGTAAAAATACAACCAGAGTAAGGCAACCTATGAAATGATTGCAGCAAATTTCTGAGGAAATAGGAAACAACAAAAGAAATCTGATAGGCATTCTACTGGTCCAATGAGATTGCAGCAAACTTTCACCAATAGTTTTGAAATATTTCAGATTTTGAAGATGAATGCTCACATCTTTTTTTAGAGGCAGAAAGTGGAGAAGTAAAACCAACCAACAAACAAAAAGACATGGGAATATTCTTTAGGGATAGAATGCATACCTGTTGATGCACACCAACTGCTGCTGAAAACCAAACTGACTGTTCATTGTGCACTGAATCAGAGAGAAAGCATCTCCTAAACAAGTAGGGAATATTCAGTAACAGAAAAGTAAATAGTCTTATTTTCCCTTTCCATAAGCACGTCAGACATATAAATTTACCTGGATGTGGTGGGAGAACTAATGGTTTTTTTTTTTTAATTTTGTATGTTTTTTTAATTAATATTCATCATTTTCATTTTCCTAGCTCATTGTGTTTTCTGTATACACGGACCATAGTGTAAATGCCAAGGCTATTCAATTAACCAACTAGCATGGTACATAGTGATCATTATGAAAAGCTGATATTAATATTTCATGCTACAAATTTGTCATGGAATTACAGCAGCAATTTGTAAAACTGGCATTTCAATATTTTGCCCAAAAATATTCATTGTGGATCAAGTAATGGGGAAGTAAAACATGTCTTTTAAATAAAAACAACATAGTAAGTACATTGGTAACATTGGGCCTAACAATGGGAAATGAAAGCAAAATGAATGTGATTGAATTGAGATATAAACCAGACTCTTTTCAATGAGGTCTGGGATTGTTACTTATTTTATTTTATACATCCCTACTTCAATTTCATCCTTTTTCTTACTGATTTGTTTCCTTTAGGATACTGGCAAAATAGGAGATTATAACTTGTGACCTAGATCCCAGATTAAGTTTTAGAAGAAACTAAGAAAATAAAGTCAAAGAAATAGCTGAGTTTAGAGTGAATATCCATCCTCTGGACTTACATATGGACTTTATCGGAAAGATTGAAAAGCGCTCTTCGGTTTAATGAATTGAATATGATTGGGTTCTGGATTGAATTACTAAGTGTCATTCAGCCAGAAGTTCAACTTATTACTGCACCTGATTCCAGTTAAATATTTTATGACACAGACAACTAGAGAAATTTGGAGCTGCTACCATAGGAGTAGAAGCCAAAACACCTTCAGAGATGATTTTATGCAACATCATATCACCCTGTACCATTGAAACTGCAATTATGGATGATAAAATTGTTTTAATATAGAAAATAATAATTTTCAAAAATTAAAAAAGTAAAGCATTTACTACCATGTTCTTTTCTACTTGTGTGAATATACTTGGGATTATATAAATCTAAAGAAAAAAGGCAAACAGCTTGGGCACATTTATCTGAACACCCACAGAATTCCAGTTAGTATCTTGAAGTGTTCAAGCAGTGAATTTTGATATTTTATATTTTTAGAGGTAAGACTTGTTATTGTTGCTGTTATTTTAAAAAACTGGAAAATTCTCATAAATAAATATAATAGGATTCTCAATTATTTATGTGAAACATTGATAATTATGGACTCCAAAGAAGTCAAATCAACATTTTTCTCTTTTATATTTCTCCTTTGTTTTATTATAACGTGATCTTATTTCTGGTTCATTTAGTCTTGACATGACCAAAAAAATTGCTGAAAGTATATGGTTGATGGATGGCCTGGTGATACAAAATTAGTTTAACTTTCATTCTAAATCTTCACATGTAGAACATTTTTCTCTCCTACCTCCATCAGTACCATGCAATAAAATAAAATGACTCTGTTATAGCAAAGATAATATCTAAGATTTATATTAGCATAATCTTTTTCAAAGCACTGTGGATTTTTTTATTGGTAAATTTAACATTTATAATTTTAACTGTTCTCTCATTCTCTAAATAAGGTGTGATTTCGCTGAGAAAAAGAGTGAAATCCTATGCCAAGAGCTAATGCACACGAGATTCACATACTGCCAAGGAGCATCTATCTACAGAACCGACCCCTCTGTTGTTTTTTTTTAGTCCTTTTTAAGCCCTGAATATAGTGATTATGAACTTCTATGAAAAATGGCCTCTAAAAGTAAGCAGATGTTCCTACTTGTGACAAATTGGAGATATCTAAGCCTGTACTGGCAATCCTGACTTTGCTGATTTGTGAAATCCAAGGTATCTCTGCAGCACCTATGGAATGATGTCTGTCCTCACTCTTAGGGCCAAATTATCTGCTAAACACCTAGACACACTGCCTAGGCCTCACAACAACTTTAGGATCTCATGAAAATATTTTAATTTTTAAAGAACTTTACTACAAAAAATAAACTTTTAGGTGAAGAAAATGTTTTAATATATAACTATTTTATGGCAATACACCTTAAAATGTAATTTTAATATTTTTATGAAGAAAGGGGCCCAGGAAGTCAAAAGTGCCTAGGGCCTGTGAAAGTCATAATGCATCTCTTCTCACTCTCACCCTGTAGACATAATGCAAGACAGATGTAATGGAAAGCAATATATTTTGAGAATTGTATAATAGTCTCTTCAGATTCTGAATATTCCAAAAATAAATTTCAACTAATTTATCACTCAGTCATTGAATGGGTTCTAGTTTCCGTCAAATGGGAACGATGGCTATGATGTGAATATATTCCAGCATGTTTCGATCACTGGCCAAAACACCGTTCTTTGCTGTATTCAAGTGAAAATCGTCATTCTGTGAAACCCTGCTTCATCAGTCAGTCACTCTTCAAAGACAGCACTAGTTCCCCAATTCACTGCATCCTAGGTTGGATGATCTGTGATGATATGATTGTACTGAAATGTATTGCTCAAATCATTCATCTGAATGCACCACCTGCTCCCTCTTCAATATTTTATAGAACAGAAAACTTCTGAATGAAGACACCACAACCACGACTCACAGATACCAAATAACTCATGAGATGATTTTCTGCAATTACGTATGAGTTGTTGCATGTGGTTATTGGCACTAGATTATTTAGTGCTGAACATTGAATGAACATAAGAAAACCTGATTTTTGCCACAGCTTTCTCTTTGGTCTCTGACCTTGACCATGAGATGTACTCCATTGTGGATCATGTGTGTTCAATTAAAAAAGAAAAGCGGCTGATTTGGGGGATCTTTTCTACCTCTAAATGTCAGTAATTCTGTTGCTCATCTACATGTCTTCATATAATGTCTACTTTTATTGCCTGAGACCTGGCCTGTTGGTGAGCAGTTGCTAGGACCTCCAGCTGACGGAGTCCTTGAAATTGTCCATAAACATAAATAGTAAGTACAACTTGCAGGCTATAGTATACTTAGCTGTTTTCTGGGAGGCACTGTTTTAATTGCTATATGACATCCACAGCTCATATCAAAGGAAAGGTCACGTGTTACCATCTTAATAAGGACTGGATCAGATGTTAACATGGTTTTAATCTGTGAAGCCTCATGGAGACGATGCTGCTTTCTTGCTCTGGTTTTTCACCAGCTGATTTGCAGGAAAGATTGAAGAATTCAGGGAGATATCTGTTAAGCTTCTAACTGTGAGGAAGGTCGTTAGCTATTTATAGCACTTCCTTTGTGCTAGCTTCAGTCTCTTACCAAATTAACTATATGTATCCAGCGCTAAGTGTCTACCAATGAGATCATAAAGCCTTACCATAATTTTAAGGTGGATAATAATATAAATAAATGTGTATTTTTACATTTTTGCTCTGCTTTAATGGAAACCATTTAGCTACGTATTAAGTGTGTGTCTTTACTTAATTTTGAAAAGTACACAGGATGAGTTGACATATTTGTTTATGATTATATAATAAACCAAAGGTAGTATTTTCCTTTTTAGTATGAAAGAAGTGACTAAATCAAAGTTAAAGAAGAAAATACAAACTTTTTTTGACCTTACTCTATTGGCTAGGTCCTCCAGTACGATGTTAAATAGAAAAAAAAAATCTCAGATTATCTTGACTGTTTCCCAAACTGAATGAAGAGTACTCAATATTTCATCATTAAGTAGCTTGTTTGCAACCAATATTCTGTAGATCTATTTGTTAGAATTGAGGTATTCTCTTATATGCCTAGTTTGCTGAGAGTCTTAATCATGAAAGATTGTTTAATGTTATCACAATTTTTCTAACTTTAATAAGATATTTATATAAAAATTTTTATTTTTAATGCTTTTAATTGAACTGATTACTTTTATGCCCATATTCATACACAGCATCATAAATTAACTATCTATATTATCATCTAAAGCCGACTTCTGAAACTAACTTCTCTCACCTACTCAAGACCCCTTTGTGTTAAAATTCCATCGAGGTGTTGTTTGTATTCACAGTCTCTGACTTTTGCCTTCTAATTTTTCAACACTTTCTTAAGAAAATATTAAAGCATAGAGAAATTTTGAAAGGATTGTACAGTAAAAACACATATACCCATGATCTAGATTCTGTAGTTAGTCTTTTATTGTCTTAGCTTTATCATGCATCTTTCCATATCTATGTTAATATCTCAATTTATCTTTTAATTGAGGCATTTTGAATAAAGTTGTGTATTCATCAGTACACTCTACCCATAAATACTTTAATGTATATGTTAATAGAGTTTTTCCTTATTATTTCTACAGGAGAAGGTTTAAAATCAGTGCTTTTGCTTTCTTTGCTGGAAAAATTCACTGGTGAAGTCATCCAAGTTTTGAGATTTATTTGTAGAAAGGTTTTTAACTACCAATATAATATTTTTAAATAGACATAGAATATTTTTAAATAGATATATTCACACTTTCTATTTTCTATTGATTATTAGTATATATGTTTAAACTATTTTATTTTGAGAAAATGTAGATTCACAAGAGATTGTAAGAAAGAATACAGAAAGATCACATATGCCCTTCACTCAGTTCCCTCAGTGGTAAAATCTTGTATAACCATGGTACGATATCACAACCAAGAAGTAGATATTGATAAAATGCACAGACCTTATTCAGATTCCACATGCACTCATTTGTGTGTGTGTGTGTATATATATATATAGTTTGTTGAATTCAGTTTTATTACATGTGTAGATTTATATGACCACGACAGTCAAAATACAGAACAGTTTTTATCACAATCTCCCTTGTGCTACACTTTTATAGTAACAACTCCCTCCCTCCCTCCCATTCTCCCTTCTTCCTAAACCCTGACAACCACTAATCTGTCCTCCTTTTCTATAATTTTGTCATTTCAAAAATGCCATATAAGTGGAATCATAAGTAGAAGCATTCAAGAATAAGTGGAATTGTATGTTATCTTTGGGGATTGGCTTTTTTTTTTTTTTTCACTGAGCATATTTGTCTTGAGATTGCTAAAAATATTCAGATGTATCAATAATCTATTCCTTTTATTTTTGCTGAGTAGTGTTTCATGGCACAGATGTAACACTTGTTTTTAACCATTAACTCATTGAAAGACATTTAGGTTGTTTCCAGTTTGGGGATAGTATGAATAAAGCTTGCAATGAATATTTGTGTTTAGGGTGTGTGTGTGTGTGTGTTTGTGTGAATATGTAAGTTTCTCTTTATATTTTGTATCATTTGCCCTAATGGTTCATTACAAATAGTAAATAATAATGCTGTATCACCTCCCCTCTTTATTGCCCTTTTTAAAATCCCCACATTTCTCCAGGTTTTGCCTTTTTTCTCTCTTTATCTGTCACATGAAAATTATCTTAAGGCAATAGGAGTGTCTAAGTATACTACTAGGTAAGCTCTCCCAGACGCAATACAATAAACATATTCACTGACTAGATATGGGTAAAATATAGCAACTAATGTGAAATGCCAACACAGGATAATCTTGGTTTTCATAATTCAGTCTTGTCTTGTGTTTTCTGTCGGATTATTCCATATTTTTTTCTTTTTTGTGAAGTATACATCATATGAATGTACATTTTATGTTTCTGAAACTTTTCAAATGTTCTGAAAACAGAAATGAAAGGCAATGAAGAAGTGAGGAAAACACTCATTTCTGCCATAGAATCAGTTATTCAGTACATAGCTTCCGAATAGCTCTTCAATTACTATTAGGACTATTCAATTGTATTGCAGTTTATAAGGTGTTTTCTGATTCATTATCTTATTTTAATCTCCAAATAATTCTGTGAATTAGGGAAGTAAGACTTTCTATATCCTTTTATAGACAAACAAGTCTTGGAAGATTAAGTGAACTACTCAAGAATATGTAATTAGTGGCAGAACTGGGATTGAATTCCAAATCCTGTACTCATTCAAATACATAACATTGTCTTTTCAAAATATGCTAGCATGCAGTAAATATAACTGGATTATTTATAAATTTTTATCCACTAATGCTATAAAATTTTTTATAATAACCACTTCTAACCATGCTGTTTTGAGCCCCTATTTCCTACTAAATAAACAGAGATGCTTAATGCTATTTCAGTTCATTCCTATGATTTTGCATTCAGTTTCGACTATTCAAAGAGTGCTATCCTGGTTCTTACTGCTGATCGGTCCTGTTTATTTTGCAACTAAAATATCTAATTTTGATGTAATCCTCTTCCCCCCTCTTCCTAGTACTAGTTAACTTAATTCTAGCTCTGTGGGTGGAAATTTTTCCGGTGTTGCAACAGATTAAATCGAGAAGGGAAAAAAGAGATGTTTCCATACTGGATTGTGCAATGTTGCCACATCCTGCATATTAACTCACAGACTCTGGTCATACCTGCTCCCTCTGGGTACCAGGTGGCCAAATATTGCCTCTTTTGTGGAGTACAGTAGTTTATTCTACTAAGATCCTGAATATCCTTTCTCTTTCTAGACACATTTTCCAGGTATGCAAGCTACAGCTTGGGTACTTTACCTTCTTCATTTACTTTAGCCTCTGTAAGAGAGGGCCTCTGTCTTTTACAACAGAGACACCAGTCACTTTATTGTAAACCAGGCTAAGTGGTAGAAGTGCAGGAGGATTCACCTTATTCCAGCCCTGCTATTCTGCATGTCCCAGCAAAATCTGGTACAATGTTGGTGAAGAAGTTCAAGAAATTTATAGGAAAGATGTTCATTAGTTTTCAACCTAGTAGGAAATGATGTGATTCAGATATCCATTTTTTGCGTATTGTTTGGCCACAGGGAAGACTAGCCTCCCTACCTGTTGTGATGAAGTGGGTTAATGCGTAAGACATCCTAGATTCCACAAAATACCTTTCAGGAACTTCTATGGGGAAGGGGCTAGCCCTGACAATGGAAAGTCTTTAGAACTTCCTTTAGGCTTTCTTTTTGCTCGTTACTCACAGGCATGATTCTGAGCTTCAATGCCCAGACATTGGGAAAAATTCCATAAATATACTCTTCCATAAAATACGACAGTTTTAAAAACTGTCTTTTGACTTGAAACACAGATGATAAACTTCTTTCTTAAATCACATGGAATTCAACTCACTGGGATGCTATGTTAAGAATAGAAAGATATGTAGATATCAACTGAGACTAATTTATTTGTTGGTAAGGATAATGCATGTATATTATATTAGTGGCAACTAATTTAGTAAAAAAAAGTCAGAATTGTAAGAGTTGGCTAAAATGATTTTGTTTTCCTGTTTAATGAGGGTGACACTGAAGCCAAAATTATACACTGAATCGGCTGCTTTGGGGTAGAATGATAACTTCAGAGAAAAATAGTTAAAATGTGATTTTTAAATTAAAAGTTGTGAAAAACTATCTAGTCTTTTCCGGAGTTCTAAGAGGAATTCACTTTTAGTGTTTTTTTCGTAATCACTTCAAGGGTTCAACAGTTCACTCAAATATCTATAATGTAAACATGTCATTAAATATATATATTAATTAACAAAACTGACACTTTAATGATATTAAAATATTTGATTTTTTTTCCTTTCCTAAAGTTACAAAACAGACCAAAACGTAAATATAACCTGGATATATTTTTTACAGAAATAATTCTATATATCTCATCTAACTTGATAATATGCAGAAAGAATTCACTCAGATGCTTTCTGCACTGCTTTTTATTACTCATTCTAAAGAAATCAGTCTTGAAATTACTTATGGTATTTATTACACTTCCAAAGAAGATTAAGTACCCAACTCTCTCCAGTTATGCATGGGTATCATGCATTTATTTATGGTCTGTTATGTTTCAACCTGAAAGTATTATTTTTTTGCCTGAAATGAGAGTTATACATACTGAAAATATTAGCAAAGGGAAAGCTGTCATGTAGTTCTGTATTCAAAAAATTTACAAATGCATATATTTTATCCAAAATAACAATAACAACAACAGCAATGAAAAGAAAATAGAGATGTAGTGAAATTAATTCCTATGAATTTCAAATTTTTGGAGTGAGATTTTTTTCACTGAAAGAAAATGTCAAATGGAGTTGCATTCAACTCTCATCAAAGCCACACGCCTCAATGAAATTTTGCATTGATAGAGTGCCTTAGTGTGTCAACTTTCAAAAGTGAAGCATAGGGTCAGGAATTAATCCTTGGGAAAGCCAATCTTTAAAGTTTCATAAAGGTCAAGCAGTTCACCTAAGGTTTGTTTCTTAATAGCAATTCTGAAACATTCTATGGTCAACTTGGTTGATTGCACCATTGGAGACACCTAAAAAAATCTGCCAAACAGTACGCTATGTTGGTAACTTGTAGATACAACCTGGAAAAAGCAAAACGCTTCCTTTTTTCATGTTTTGTTTCATATAAAACATGTTTCCTACTATGGAAAGATTTGGCATCTGTAGTAATTATGTGTAGGTATTTCAACTGTTAACATTACACACACACACACACTTACACATGATTTCCTATTTGTCTTTCTATGTGCCTATCTTTGCACGTATATCTGGGATTTTTTTTTTTTCCCCTAACCTTTACTTGCAATGATGAACAAGTTAAGCATATTATTGCCCAATGGCCCATGAGCTGTTAGGTTTAAGGCAATAATAACAAGAACACAGCAACATCAAAACGTGTTACTCCCTTTGGCTCCATAACTTCAGGATGATGGAAAATCTACTAGTATCTTCTTAATTTCTATAAGCTGAAAGGCAATGAAGTTGTCATAGTAGGAACCAATTTGGTACGTGAAAACTAGTCAATCGTTGACCTTTTCACATTATCTTTTATTTCTAAAAACTGGAGAAAACAAATGATATGCTTGCTTATATCTAACTACTTAGTAACTATACAAACATGGACAAGTTTGCCTAGCATCTTTGAATTTCAGATTCTTCAATTTAGCTGGTAACTCTGTCTAGAAGAATGGGTTAGTAACTATACATTTTAAGATGGTTGTGAAACTTTAGTGAAATAATCTATGTGAAGCACTTAGTAAAGTGCCTGTCGTATAATGTTGCTCAAAGTTGTTCAGTAATAATAGTGACCACAGTGCTGTGAACAATCCTCTGTACACAATGAGAATATTAATAGGTAAGCTAACACACAGTACTGCATTGATGAATTTGGTTCACACTCTTCCAGAGATCTTACCCAAGTAGAAGATAATAGTACCTTTTTTCATTAAGTCTAGGGTTGCCAGTATTTTCCTCAGTGTCAAAGGACGCTACTATTTTATTTGAGGAGCACCAAATGAATTAGTTGACTTTTGTTTAAGGTTCATGATGTATGAAAAATATGCACCAAACATTAAAATCACACTCAGTGGAGCTAGCTACCTACACTTAGATAGACATATGGGCATTAATAACTAGTGGAATGAAAAAATGATTCCTTTCTCCCACCTCACACTCATTTCGGGCTACAGACCATAAAAGGGAAAAGCAGGCAGAATTCCATGTTTGTTTCAATGATAACCTTTTAAAACATCCCCTCTCCCCATTATTATCCTTGTCTATTGTTATTGTTTTTCCTTTGGAGGAAGGAGAAATATGTAGAATCAAATGCACACATGTTAAAAGCAAGTTCTGTTGTAAAGGAGGAAGCTTTTGGCCATGAGAGGCAGAAAGTCCATTGCAAATGGCTTAAAACTTAAGGGAATTAGTTGTTTTTATAAAGCAGTAAGTCCAATGCTAGGTTGGCTATAAAATTAGGCAATTAAGTGGTATAAGAGGTAATCAAGTCTCAGAATTGTATTTCCATATTTTCATGTGCTATCAGTATATTGCCAAGCTTCATTCACTTATGAGATGACATCCCTAAATACCATATTGTGTCACACTAAAATCCAGAGACAAGAATGGAAAGGACTTTTCTTGTTTTTTTTTTTTTTTTTTTTACATTTATATGTCTCTTTAAATATGACAGGAACTATCATAGAAGACCTCCAGAAGGTCACATGGTTTTCTGTGATTCAATCACTGGGAAAGAAAATGACATAATTGGCTTAGGCAAATCGGTATTACCCAATCATATTGAACAGAAACAGATCCAGAAAAATTTCAGGATTTGGGCATAATGGAAGACTTCCAAACACTTGAGGATTAGCACCCCCTTGCATATACTACAGACACATACCTAGTCACATACATAAAAAGCTATTTTTTATTAATAATAGATTAAGATTCTTCAATACTTTATCATTCACATTAAATTATAGTTTTCCACATGTATAGCACAAGTTATAAACATATTTGTTATTAATTAATATGAAAAAGTTTGCATTTAAACATATACTTTCAATTTTCTACTAATGTTTTTGTGATCTATTTCTAAAGCACGTCCACAAATACGAAGTTTCTTGAGTTACTATCATACATTTTTGGACTACTAAGAATCTGTTTTATTTTAAACTTTCCAAATGCAAAAATGATAGCCTCTCTGTTATTTCTGAATCACTCCCTGACGGTTGTTTGGGGAGTACATTTGTTTTTCAGAGCAATATTTCTAATCTATTAACAATCTATGAAAGCAATGTGCTTAGGGATTGTTGTAGTTTCCTAAAATTGAGAAAAGTAATGTATTTAAAAAGTCTTAGGCATAAATTGGTTTAACATATAGAGTTTACTCATTAAATAAACAACGTATTTGTATCTGCTATATAATGTGCACACACACACACAGAGAGAAAGAGAGACACAAAGAGAGAGAGTCTCAATTTAGAATTAATCAGAAAGATCTGTGAAAGTTGGTACATTGAAGTTATTCTTGGTGGCTGGGCGAGATTTCTAATAGGCATAATGAGAGAGCATTCTAAGTATGAAAGACTGCATTAATATAAAAGCATGGAAATGAACAGCAACTTTTGGAGCAGGTTAACTAGAAAGACAAATTTGATTATGTGAACAATGGAATAGGAATATGAGTCATGAAACTTTTTTTGAACAGAATACAGGAACTCATGGATATCAAGCTAAGAATGCATTCTATGGCATACTTTATTCTGTGGGTAATGGAGAATCACTGGAGGTGGTGTAACAAGACATAGCCTGTTTATAATAGTCTTCAGGAAAATTAACCTGAAAGTGATGTGTATGATAAAGTGGGGAAGAAACAAAAGTTAGAAAGACCAAGTTACAAGCTCACTTTAATATTTAATTAATCATAGATTTTCTTAAAAGGACTTTTATCAGTTTGAAGCAATAAACAGAATAAATAACCAGGATTAAGGAAATAATATTTTTAAAAAATTTAACCTAGTTATTGACTGTAGAATGAGAGAGAGGAAAATCTTAAAGCAATTTGATATTTCAAACCTATGTGTCTAAAAAATAATAGTACATCAAACAGTGATACATCATAATGCATAAAAAACGTGTAAGAGGAAGAGAGGAAATCAATGCATCACTGTTTGGACATCATTTTGTGATTCAGTGGGGGAAAAAGTCCAAGTTGGTGTTTATTGTTTGGGAATTCAAAAATATAATGTGGGCTGTAGATCATAAGCTGGATTTGTGACTCTTCTACTCAGATATAGCTGGTGATGCTGTGAGTATAAATAAGATAATTAAATAATAGAATTATTAAATTTTTTTGTATTAAAAAAAAACTTTTTTAGTAGAGGCAGGATCTCACTGTGTTGCCCAGAATCATCTCAAACTCTTGGCCTCAAGGGATCCTTTCACTTAAACCTCCCAAAGTGTTGGGATTATAGATGTGAGTCACTGTGCCTGGTCAAATGACAGGTTTTCAAAAATGGTATGGAAGTACAAGAGACAGACTCTTGAAATGTAAATGGACAGAGAAGAAAGGCACAACAAAGAATAAAGAAGAGTAATAATTCCAGTTTACCCTGGTTCAATGGAAGCTCAGAAAGGAACATTTGAAAAACAAGGCATCGGTCAATAGAGTCATATTCTGCAGGAGTATGAATATGAAGGATGTAAAGCAATTATCTGCACTGGCTTTCATGATGCTGGAGACAGCAGTTAAATAGGAATGGGGTCAGATTACTAAGGTGAATGAACAAAGACAAGTTCAAAATGATGTGACACATTCATCAACTGAAGGGGGAGATGCTGAGATAAAGAATTGGTATCACAGAAAAATCCAAAATTCAATCTAAAGTAAATTATTCAGTGAAAGCTGCTACACATAGATAATACCTGGATAATGCATCAGTATTCAAGTGAAAGTGATTCATCTTCTTCATTTCATATTTTTATTAATATTAAAAGTTTCTTAGTCACAAGCCTTTGAAACCTTAATAACCTTTGATTCTTCCTTTTTACTCCACAACCAATTAGGATCAAAGGCAGCATGCTACCTGCAATAGGGCATGCTTTAAATTAGATATGCGTTCAAATTTCAGCTCTAAAATTTAGCAGTTTAAAACCATAATTTAGCCTATCTGGGGTTACTTTCCTCATGTGGGAGATGATGGTAAAAATATCTATCTTTCAATGTTTTTGTGAAGCAATAGTAATGTGTGGGAAGGAACCCATCATAGTATCTTTACTCTCATTCTCTTTAGTTTTTACCTGTGTATCAATGACATCTAAATTGAAATTTCAATTTTAGTTCATGTAATGAATTCAACCTGTTTAAAACTGGATTTAGGGAAATTAGTTAAAAGATGATCTTAATAGTTCTGGCAAAATACAAATTGCTGAGCTAAGTCAGAAATATATCTACTTATTAGATACTTCAATCTGCTTGCCCCATTTGACAACTACTTTTGATATATATCTCGAAATCAATTAATCAGCTAATCTTCCCACGTAATATTTTTATAATCTGTTGCACATCTCAATCCCTATAATTTCATTCCGCAATTCTTTATCTAGTTTCTTGCCTCTTTTCTAGCCATATATTCAGTACTAATCTAGCCCCACATACACTAAACTTACTTTTGATTACTCAAACTTGCCTTTCTAAATTTTCACATGCCCTTTGTTTCGAATGTCTGTCTTCCTCATCTACCTAGTTAACATTTTTCTCATCTTTCAAAATTTAGGCAAAGTGACATTTTCTAAGAGTATCATCAATCACTCTCTATCCTACCTATGGATAAATGATGTGTTTTATCCTTTTATTGCTTATGCCATCATGTATACTACTCTATTGAAGGCTTTCTTTTATGGTGTTTAGCTGTTTATTTCAGTGTCTTTACATTCTTTAATGGTACTTTATATCCATATTGTTTGACTTCCAATAGATGCTTATTGGATAAAAAGGTATTGATTAACATACATCACATAGTTGGGATTATATAATATGACCCCAACACAAAATAATTTTAAATTATTAAGTGTCTCATATGGTCACAACAGTGAACCTAGCTTTGTAATTCTGATAAGTGACTTTTATGAAGAATCTGAAAAAATTATAAAGGGCCCTTCAAAGTATGAGCAATGTACATGAAGTACTGACAACTAGACTCATATGAGGAAAGATATAATGAGTTGGTATAGACCAGTTTAGAAAAGAAAAGGATGCTAACCCACTGCAACTATTTGAAGAGATTTATAAAGAGAATTGTATTTTTCTTTTTAGCATCCATCTCCAGAAGAGACAGAATAAGAAAAAAGCTTAAATTATATTAAGAATTTGGATTAGCATTCTGAAGAGACCATTATCTATGCACAGTTAAAAGTAAAATAAGAGTATTTTATTTGTGCCAACTTTTAAAATAAGATGAAAAACCTAGAATTAAGGAATTTGTTCAGAGAGCCTTCAGACCTTTCCTGACTAACATAATAAACATAACATAGAAGATAAGAATTCAAGGATATCTTCATGTATACTGTGTTTGTTCCTTTTCAGTCATATTGTAAGCAGATTACTTTGTGCATATGACCAAAAACAATCAACAAATAAGAATATTATGCCCATATTAAGGGTACTAGTCTCAGTTTAATTATCTACTTATAAAATAGACAGCAATTAACTCCACAGGCTCTAAGCACATAACAGGATTTGTAAAAAATAATGAATACTTTTAGAAACCAGAGTATAAACCCAAGTACAATATAGTACTTTTACGGAATTTCTTTATTGTGTGAACAAATATTTCATGCACTGAAAAATAATCAAATGCAAAAGGGACCACAATAAATTATGTTTCCTTCCCACTGCTATTCAATTTTCTTCTCCAACAGCATACCTGTAGGATGAAGTGCAATTTCCTTAGTGTTGGATAGAAAGCGTCATTATAGACTTGTGTCTGCCCACTTTTCTAATTCATACTAGTTTAATATATATTCTCTCTCTAGGAATATGTACACCCCACACACACACATCTGCACTTATTTTTTGGCTTCATAAAATATCTCAGAGATAATTGGATATCAGAACATATTGATATGACTCATTCTAAAAAATGACTCTTATTCCATTTTACAATTGTACAATAATTTATACTACCAATCACTTTCATTTACGTTACAGGCTTTCTCAGACCATAATGTAAATGAGAGACTCCTCTCCATTTCTATTGGTATAATCTGATGAACAAATGAACATATGAATAAAGATCATTTACTCAGAGCACGTAACTCATTTTGAATATTTATTTTTCAGTAAGATCCACAAGAAAGCACAGAGGAGTTCCTTATGAATGATTACATTTTGGGCACCTACCAGATTATTCTAAAGTAATGGGTGTGTCTAAGTAAATTTTAGCCTAAATACTTCCATGCACTATAAAATATTCAGAACCTTCCGCTGTGGGATCTCTGAGAGATGTTTAGAAGTTAAAGTATAATATAATACTAGAAGGATATTGAGCATATTCAGGACCTGTTGGATAGATAAAACCTTAGTAAGAATTCCTGCAGTATCCTGGGAGGAGGCAGAAAATGGCAGCTGAGATTCCTCTCTTTTCCCCACATCACCAGAGAGGACCAGAGTAATAGAACTTTGATAAATGTCATCTTCCAGGGCTACAGGGAAGACTGTCACCACGGGACCATGATTATAGTCCATTGTCCCTGTCTGGAGAATTAAGAGGGAGGTTCTCCAATGTCAGGAACAACCACTTACTCTCTATGCTCTGAAATCTATTCTCTTTATCTTGTTCACCATCTCTTTTGCTTTACTTGTTCTGTAAACTCCACTGTAAGTTGTGTTTGATGAAACTTAACCATAAGCTGGAAGTTTAAGAGTGGGAATCAATAGTGATATTGCTTAAGAACAGTACATAAAGCAAACAGGGATGAAGCAACTCAGAAAAGGCAAGAGTGAGTGTTGTTTTCCTATGACCCAGTTCACTAGAAACCTCTCTGCTACACTGGAGCTTTCTTCTTTGTCTTCCTAGATCTGATCTGTGAATGTTTTATGGTCTCCAATTTTTTTATGCTCAGTTCTATGGGTCCATCAATTACTAAGTCCACTTCTGCTACATTAAGTATATAATTAGTAGGAAATACAGTGAAGGTGAAGAGACCCATGGTTTACAAATACCTGCAATCCTTGACCTCAGAAGTAGAAAGATAGAAATAACTCAATATCTAGGCTTTCATTGAAAACACCTGGGTAACATACAGAAGTTTCACTAAAAGGAACAACTGACTTGAATTTTCATGCCTCCATCATGAGAGTAATAGTCTAGAACAAAGATAGTCAGATCTACTGAGAGGGCACTGAAAAGCATATCATCCTGCTCATGGCAAGAGGACCTATGCCTTTGATGTCCATGTCCCAGGCACAGCATACACAGGGTTCAGACAGAATTTGCCAAAGAACAAAAACACAGATGATAAATGGAACAAAGGTATATATTTGAATTAACAGCATTTATAAAAGGGCAGTGGTTCCTTCCAGAACGTCGAGAATTTACTCTTCAGGGAAAAAGATTTAAAGTAATGTCTGTGAGAGGAAGAGAGACTTAGGATAGGTAGAACATAAATCAATGAATGCCTAATAAATGTAAATGGAAGTGGAGGTAGAGTTTTAGCCTTTTAGGCCAGCTGTTTAGGTACTAGAAGTTTAATAAAGCAAAGAATATCATGACAGCCTAGATGTCATCAGTGATGAAAACAGGCAACTCCTCTTGTGTAACTGATTACCTAAAAAGTAATTAAAAAAATAAAATATCAGGTGATGATACATGTAGAATTCTTCATTCTAGTGTTCTGAAGTAGAGCTAAACAAGAGTGTGCAATTAGAGAGCCTGTGCCTGTCTGGGTAAGGTTTGTGGCCAGGAGTTTTGGCTGGGCCTTGGGTTTTCTAAGGATGGGCAGAAAGAGCATTATCGAAGTGGGAAGAAGCTCTGGGTAGATATCATAGATTCAAAATTATGCCAATTCCCAGGCAAACGCAAATACAAAGAAATGCAGTCCTTGGGTCAAAAGGAAGTAGAATGTAAGAAGTATAGGCAGGAAATGGAGTACAAGATGGGTGGAGGCAAATGGCTTAGTCTGTAAGTCTTTACTGAAGAAGGTGAAGGATGAGGCAAGTTTCTATACAAATTCAAAAACCTGGGAGCTGGAGAGATAAAAAGGACTTTTTTTTCCTCAAATTTTGGAAACACATAAATTTTGTAGCCAAGTACATCAATTTTTCTAAGAAATAGTTTATTTTTTTCCTCTCTCATTTTCCACTTTTCTCCTTTCCATTATGTCCTACTTAGTTCTTTAGAAATGAAATTGCAGGCTGGGCGCGGTGGCTCACGCATGTAATCCCAGCGCTTTGGGAGGCCGAGGTAGGCAGATCACCTGAGGGCAGTAGTTCGAGACCAGCTTGGCTAACATGGTGAAACCCCCGTCTGTACTAAAAGTACAAAAATTAGCTGGGCGTGGTGGCACACGCCTGTAATCCCTGCTACTCAGGAGGCTGAGGCAGAAGTGGGAGGCAGAGATTTCAGTGAGCTGAGATTGTGCGACTACACTCCAGTCTGGGTGACAGAGCAAGACTCTGTCTCAAAAAAGTAATATTAGAAATGAAATTACAGTTTTTTACTTTCTTTTCATCAGACACTCCTTAAAGGACAAGTTCATCCAACTACAGGCTTAGAAGGTTCAGAGCAGAACTCTCACTCACCAGGAAGTTGCTTCCAGAGACAACAGCTAATTTACAATCCAAAGTGTGCCTGCTATGAGATTTCCTCCTACCTGCAGAGTTTTCAGTCACCTTCACAACTTATCTATGCCATGAAGATGCCAATCTGACTGCCCGATAAACAAGGCATCAAAGTAAGTATGCACATCCCCCACCTGCCCACTTCCACCCCCTACCCCTTTAAAAGTGCCTGCTTTATGCTCCAAAAGTGAAGCTATACCCTTAAGACAGGAAGCCTATACTTCTTCCTCTAAACTATAATTGGAATAAAAAGTAACTTTCTTTATACCAGACCTCACTCTTTTTTTTTTTTTTTTTTTAGGGGCAAGAATACATTTTTATTGAAGAGCTTATAGTACTGTGTCCCATTTCTTGTTCATTTGACCATCTCCCTGCTCTTCTGTGAGCTCTGTGACATCAAAAACCCCACTCTTTTTTTTTTTTTGGGTGTTTCTTCCCTGCTTAGCAGAATGCCTAGCACCTTGTAGGCATTCACTTATGGCAAGGCACACAGAGTGGAACTGCTGTGATAATCACTCACTCTTCAGGTATTGGAGATACACTCAACACACTTTAATTGTAAATCAATTTACATGCATTTAATTTTAAGTGTTAATACTATAATTATTTGTTTCTGAGTTCTGGTGTTCACTGCACTATGAATTTTAGGGAGATGCTCACATACCAGTGAATTTCAGGGGATTTAGCAGTCAGAACAGTGGATGCCTAGCACTATTTCCAGGTTGCTGTCACCTTTTTTTTTTTTTTTTTTTTTTTTTTACTTATTATTTTTTATTATTATACTTTAAGTTCTAGGGTACATGTGCATAACGTGCAGGTTTGTTACATATGTATGCTTGTGCCATGTTGCTGTGCTGCACCCATCAACTCGTCAGCACCCATCAACTTGTCATTTACATCAGGTATAACTCCCAATGCAATCCCTCCCCCCTCCACCCTCCCCATCATAGGCCCCGGTGTGTGATGTTCCCCTTCCCGAGTCCAAGTGTTCTCATTGTTCAGTTCCCACCTATGAGTGAGAACATGCGGTGTTTGGTTTTCTGTTCTTGTGATAGTTTGCTAAGAATGATGGTTTCCAGCTGCATCCATGTCCCTACAAAGGACACAAAGTCATCCTTTTTTATGGCTGCATAGTATTCCATGGTGTATATGTGCCACATTTTCTTAATCCAGTCTGTCACTGATGGACATTTGGGTTGATTCCAAGTCTTTGCTATTGTGAATAGTGCTGCAATAAACATACGTGTGCATGTGTCTTTATAGCAGCATGATTTATAATCCTTTGGGTATATACCCAGTAATGGGATGGCTGGGTCATATGGTACTATGACAATCGTGTTTATTCTGCAAGAAGCAAGCAAGTGAACTTGTGCTTCTGTTACAATTTTGGTGGCCCATACAAGGAGTGCTGCATGTCCTGGGTGATCTAAGTCTGTTAGTCAGGTTCCACTACAAGGTAAGGTGTAGGGTTGCCTGTGAATGCCAGCTGCTCAAGGCTAGTGGACCTCACAATGGGAATGTCAGGGAACTTCCTAGCAGCTTCCAGACATATTTTTGCTCTGAGGGACTCTCCCAGCAAAGATGTCTGCTGCCTCCAACACTTTGCTGATACAAAGGAAGTTGCCTCTGAAAAAGCCAGCAAACTTTTAAACTGGGTAAATTGGTAAGAAGGCCCAACTACCCTCTGCCTTTTTTGGAGTGTTGCTAGGGTTCTGCTGTATTTAAGACTTGGCTGCTAGTGACACCATTTGAGCATTTTATGCATTTATATTTGTTTGTATGTGCGGCACCATACAAGTTTGGCTTGACTTGGACTCAGTTGCCTCTGAAACCATTTTCAACTGGGGAGGGGGATTCAGAGCCTCACCCAGACTTCTTGACTGGGGACTCGTTTGGAAATACGCTATTAGTTTGCATGATGAATAAATGACTTTTTGTATGGGTCCTGATCCTTTTCTTTACTCTCTACCTCCAATTTCATCTTCCTGACTCTGTGGGAAAGCTATCCTCCTGGTTTACTGAGACTTTCCCTGAGGGAAGATAACTGAGACTGGTTGGGGGAGCTATATTGCACTGTATGGTGGCTGGAAGGTTCCTGAGTTTCCTTTTGGTCATTTTACCTTTGTTTTCTTTCTCACAATTCACTTGTAAAACCTGGCTCCTATACAGAGACCTGCCAGGCTATGTCTTTCTCTTCTTATCTGCCTGCTTTAAATCTACTGTTATTAAGCTGCTGGTACTAAGACAGGACTCATTATTCATGGTCTAACTAGAATGTAAACATTAGAAACTTGTTTGGAACTGAAGGAAAAGAATGACAGAAAGAGTTTTGTTTCTTTTTTTTAAACCACCATAGAAACTGCTTTACCCAAGTTTTAGTGCATAGCTTTCATTGGATTATATGTTAAGGCAAAGTTAGACATGTAGATATCTAATTTTATCAAAGAATACTGCTTATTCAGCTATCTTTTATAAAGTGGTTAGTTTGCATATTTATTTTGGTGAATGAGACTAATTAGATATTATTAGTTCAATGAAAGTACCTAAATCTTCTGAGTTATTGACAAAATGCCCATGTGTTTTACTTTAAGGTTCTTCCTTAAACAAACACCTAATGTTCACAGGCTTTAAAGATGGTTAACAAGGAAATAACTTTAAATAATGACCATCTTTGGGCAATATCTCAGTTTTCAGAAACAATCTAAATAAACAATTAAAATGGGAAAATTCAGTACACATAAGTGAAATAAATGCTTTTAAGTAAACTTTTTGTATAATGTAAAATCTTAAAATCATTTTTGGATGCTTATTGAATGCCTGGGTCATTTTCAATTGATAAAGGGTTAGTATATGGGAAACACATTTCAAAAATTGTGGAATGGCTCTTATTTATAAAATGCTAATATCTGATAGGCAGTTTAGGATTTCTTTCTTCTTAGGTTTACATAAAATATGCCAAAGAAGATGTGTCCATATGGAAAAAAAGAATAATTTTGTCTAATTCAAAAGTTGGAAATACTGGCTATTTGTCCTGGCTAAAATCTGACACTAAAACAATTTTTAAAGATTTTTTTCCTCTGGGAACTCTGTAGTTAATTTCTAATTCAAATTTCTTTATTAATTTAATTAACTTTATTAAAGTTGACATATGGGCTATATGTGTACAAATATTGTTTTAAAGCCCCTTCTCTTTCTGTAAAAACTTCTCAGTCAATGGAATTTTGATTCCCTGTTTACTCCTGTCTGTTCCTCCTTCCTCTTGTATCCAATCTTTTTCTGCACCCTACCAGATCTACTTCCATCTATTTGTCTGTTTATATGTGTTGTGTGTAATATTTCAATATCAAAATGCATGAATCAATTAATTGGCTTAAAAGCCAAAATCAATTAATTGGGTTAAAAATAATAAGTGCTTAAATCAAATATATTTGCTCAGAAAAACATACACACTTTAGTGCCTTTAAGTCA
Source organism: Theropithecus gelada (assembly GCF_003255815.1). Taxonomy (NCBI): domain Eukaryota; kingdom Metazoa; phylum Chordata; class Mammalia; order Primates; family Cercopithecidae; genus Theropithecus; species Theropithecus gelada. The sequence goes on along the minus strand of NC_037683.1, from coordinate 52,528,605 downwards.
TGCGACTCTAATAAACTTTGAAAAATAAAGACGGTTTAAAGATTACTGAAAAAATAAAAACATCTTCAAAATTTAGGCATTTGGTCTAAGGTAGGTCAGATACAGTTTGTTAGATGCTTTCAGGTCATAAACTGCTTCTATGACTTTTAATTATTTGACTTCACTGTTTTATAGCCACTAGATTCTAGATAAGGCCTGAGGATGTATGGAGTTAGCTGGGTTTCCTGGCTAAACTGGGAAGAGTCAGACATTGTAGCTCCTTCCTTGTCCTGGTCTCTACAACCTGATACATGGTAAAAGTGCCTACTTTACCAGCTATTTTACCAAAAATAAAAGTTTCTAAGAGTTAACATTGTAACATGTAATTGAGACTACTGGAGAAACAGTTTTATAAGCAAGGTGTATAAGGAAAGTAGAATGCATTTTGTTAAAAGGTTCTAAGAAGGCATGGTAATGTAATTTTTGTTAAAAGGAATGTAATTCTGTATAGCTCAGAAGTTCTTAAAGATTGTCTTAATCTAGAAGAGTAACAAGAAAAATCTGAAGATTTAAACAATTTGTAAAATATTTGTGAAAGGTTAATCTTGTAAAACATATTCTGTGGGTGTGACAAAGTTGGTTAAAATTTGCAGAAGACTATTTAGTTTCTCTGTAACATATATGCTAGAATAAAAGCACATTGACGTGGGGTCAGAATCTGGACCCATGTGTCTGAATAACAGGGTTTTCTTAGAGAGTTGATCTGCTGGGTAACAGAAAATTATAAAGGGTTATAGGTTTATGGTAATCTTATCTTACAGTTAAACTAATTAGGATTTGATAGATTTGCTTATAAGGATTTTTGTTTTGTTTTTAGAATTGGCTTTAACATTAATAGCACAATAATGCAAAGTTAAAATTTGGCTTTCTCTTTTGAGCAAGGTTTTCATGTAATATTAAAAGTTAACGAAAGACTTTTGTTTGCCATTTGAATAAATGACAGAAAAAGAGGGTAGATAGATAAATAAATTCAGTTGGCTTCATGTTGTCATTATTGGGTTTTGCTTGAAAAGTGGAGTTCATCCTGTATAAATGAGTAAAGATTTTTTCCCTTTTACTTATAGTTACCTGGGATTTTATTTTGTAATGTCAAGTGTTTAAACCTTTGCTATTTGACAAACTTTCCAAAGACAAATTCTAAATTAAGCCTTTTTAAAATTTTTAATCTGGTTAGCGCTTTAGATATTAGGTCCCCCAAGGTCCAAAAGAGACATATGTGGCTTATTTGGTGTATTACAACCACATGAGAAACATTGTGAAATCTGAAATTGTGTTTAACTTTTTTTGAATTATATTCATATAAGTGGAACTTTTGTTTTGTTTTTTGGTTTTTGTTTTGTTTTGTTGTTTGAGACAGGGTCTGACTCTGTTACCCATACTGGAGTGCAGTGGCGCGACCTTGGCTCACTGCAACCTCCAGCTCCCAGGCTCAAAAAATATTCCCAGTCTCCAATCCACCAATCCTCCAATCCACTTCAGCTTCCCAAGTAGCTGGGACTACAGGCATGCACCACCAGGCCAAGCTTATATATATATATATATATATATATATATATATATATGTATGTGCATGTATGTGTATATATATGTATGTATATATTTTTATAGATGCTGGGTTTCACCATGTTGCCCAGGCTGCTCATGAATTCCTGAACTCAAGCGATCTGCCCACCTTGGCCTCTCAAAGTCCTGGAATTATGGGTGTGAGCCACTGTGCCTGGCCCATACAAATATGTTGTTAGCATGGGTTCCAACATTTTATGAAATTCCTATAATTCTGATATGACTCAGTATATTTTGTGATAGTTATGATTATTAAGTTAAATTGTTATATGCCACAGAGATGACCAGACTTTGACTATGACTATTCTCAGACTTTTGCTATCCATAATTGTGATTTTACTGTGTTTCTTTTCAAAGGCAGTTTTATAATCAGCTATAGGACTCTAACAGGTGCCGTTGAATGAAGATTCTGATCACTTTGGAGATTGTGACATTATAATAGAGGAAAAACTTCCACAACTTCCATAGAGAGCTAACGTGTTCATGAATATCAAGCAGAAGAGGAGTTATTACATAGCCTGAACTAATGGGAGATAAAAATAATCTTTTTGTGACTTCTTATTTGAAACATTGTTAATTCTTTTGTTTTCCAGAGTTCAGAAAAATCTTTATTTCTTATGAGTTATTTTCAGCCTTTAACAATTTGGTCAAGTACATTCCTGTAAGCAAAATTTGGAACATATTTCTTTCTCTCTCCCTAATTTCCCCAAAATTTGAAAACTATTTGTTAGTATACTTAATTTATGGCAGTACACTTATTTGCATAAGGTCAATAAGAATCTGCTTTCTTTTGTAACAGGATGTCATTGGAGACAATGGTTATTTTACCAATGCTTTGACTAGAATGGCATAATTTCCTTTATAAACAGACTGCTTTAAAGGACCAAAATTGACTTATAGAGCCAATTAAAAGCCCTTGGAAAAAAACTGGCCTTATACTTTGTCTACACTGACTTTGTACTGGGTTTCCTAATCAGTGGTGAGTAAAGAATATTACTTTCTGACAGGCCCAGGAACCCCAAGTTATCCTGGGACCTCAAGATGGGAAAAATTTACTCAATCCACACAAGTATTTGCAGGCACAGGTAAATCCATAACTGAGCTCAAGGCTTTAAAAACTTTAAACTGAAATTACTTTTGTAACAAAGTTCCAGCAAAGCCAATTTTAAAAACGGCCTATATGACAAATAATTATTCTTGCTGTACTTTATGAATAATAATGCTAAAACTTATTTTGCAAATCAATTTGTCCTACTCTGATTTGTCTACCACCTTCTTCTACTCTTATTTGCTACCACCTTCTTCCTCTGTAACTGAAGATGTTTTGAGTCTAACATCTGAATAAATTGTGCCCCACATTAGCCTTTGTTCTCTTTTTCCATAGAAATGAATCTTATTAAAAATCTGTTTGCCTTCATCACATGCACATGCCTAGCCCACCTGCAATGCCACCTCCTGGATGGGATGCAGCTATTTAAAATGATACATTCTCAGGAACTAGACAGGGCTGATGACCACCTTCATGACTATTTATAGCTCTTCCTGTAGCCTTTTAAAAACATATTTAGAAAACCTGTCAAAGTTTGAAGTGGAGAAGCTGCATAATTAAGACTGTTGTCTGTACATCACAGATAATTTGGGAAACATCTCAGATAGACCTGTGAGATATTCACCAACAAATCAAAGCTATGTCTGACTCTGCATTGTTGCTGGATCAATGCATAACATCCTGGTTCACATCAGAATCATCCTGGTGATGGAAGCTGCTTATAACTTTGGACTTAGTTGCAAAAATAGGAATACTTCTCTGCTGTGGGTTTTACTGATATTGCACCCTCTGTATGGGGATGCACGATAGGTTTTCCCAGAGACTTATAGACCTCATATCATAATTCTCCAACAGATACCATGTGTAAGTCTGGGTACTTGTGAATATTTCCAACTCCGACTAAATCAATTTCATTATTACCCCTATTGACCATGTCCCCTTTCAGCTAGAAGTAGCCAAAATAAATATGACATCCAAATCCCACAGAAATGAAATGGAACTTGGCAGTGGGGAATTGTAACTCAGTACCTCCATTCTTCTAAGAGATGGTTTAATTATACTTCTGTCTCTCTCTTCTTTTCTCTTTCCTCCTTTTTCCTACTTCCCACTTAGTTCTTTAGAAATACAATTATAGTCTTTTATCTGCTCTTTGCCAGATGATCCCTACAGGGCAAGTTCATCTAACTATGGGCTTAGAAGCTCCATAGTAGACCTCCACCTACCAGAAGGATGCTTCGAGAGATAACAGTAGATTTATAACCCCAAGTATGCCTGTTATGAGACTTTCTCTCAGTAGGAGAGTTTTCAGTCACTTTTACAACCTATTTCTGCACATGAAGATGCCAACTTGACTGCCAGATGGGTAAGGTACCAAACTGAGCACATGGACCCCCCACCTGCTCACATCTGCCCCTGTGTATGTCCCCATTTCTGCTCCAAAAGTGAGGCTGCACCCCTGAGGCAGGAAGCCTGTACTTCTCCTAATGTATCTTTGGAATAAAAAAAATCACTTTTTTTATACCAGACTTCACTCTTTTTAATTGTGCTCTGTAAGTGGTAAGCAACTAAACCTGAGTTTTAGTAACTGAACAATTTGAAGACTTTAGATATAGGTAATAAAGGGATAAATGACCATTGTGATGAGAATGGGTCTGCTCAGTTGTGAGAAAGGAATATGCCATAATAGGACTCTGTGAGGCTTGTGCAATAAGGCATAGCTTTGTGTGACTCAGAGAAGAGGATTGGCTAGGAGGAAAGTGACCTAAGCTCCTCTTCCCGGGATGCTTCTGTTAGCTTAAGAAGAGAGACAAAGACTTTCAAGAACAAGTTATATTTTAGATATTACCCAATGGGATCTTGGTATGTGGAGAGATTGATTAGGCTACATGGTAAGTATTCTTTGGAAATATAAACAGAGGCCCTTGGTTCACCCTGTGTCTTATTCTGTTCATTCTTCCTTTAAAGTTTAGGATCTTCAGAGTCTTTTTTCTTTCTTTCTTTCTTTCTTTCTTTCTTTCTTTCTTTCTTTCTTTCTTTTCTTTCTTCTTTCTTTTTCTTTCTCTCTCTCTCTCTTTTTCTTTCTTTCTTTTCTTCTTTCTTTCTTTCTGCTCATTTTTTTTTTGCTTTAAGAGATTTAACATTTACTCTACTGAGTATACATTTAATATGAAATCATAAATATTGGTCAAAACTTAAATAGGTCGTATTGCTGAGGAGGTAAAAGTAGGGGCTGACAGGTGGGGTGTGGAATGTGACTACTGAGACAGCTCCCCAGTTGCCTGGGCTATGGTACTTTACAGAACATGTTCTTCAGAACTAGTACATTCTGCACAATGGGATATTTGACCAGTCTATTATTCTTCTAGATGCTGGATAGCTTTTGAATGAGGTTAGAGAGAGCTGAGAAAGGTGAATTGAAATAGATGCCTGAAATTGAATTCTAAAATATGATGAAAGGGAAAGAAATGTTTGAGTCTTTATGAATTTGAGAAAAATCAAAACTTTAAGAAATGTTTGATACCAACGTGAAAGATAATATTTTTTAATAAATTATAAACTTAGGAAGTTATACTTTTGAGAAATCTTAGTTCAGATGCTGAAGTTAATAATAAAGTTGAGGACAGTTTAAAGTTGAGGAAACATGTGTAAGAACTCAGTGAGATATAATAAATCCAGTTGATAAAAAGTGTTAATGGCCTAGTCTGGGACAAGGGTTAACTTACCTGGATGACATTATGGTAGAAAGAAGAGTTTTGGAATGATTGAATAAGTGCCTGTGGATGGATAGTAAGTGCGGAATATGCAACATGAATAATTTTGAGGGACTCCATTTCCAGATTTTGAACTTTCATTAACAATGTTTTTAAAACTGTCTTAGAACTGGCCTTCATTCACATTATAGGTTTTTGCCCTTGGTACACAAAGGCACAATACACAATACACCACCTATCCCAGATCTTATAATGTTACATTGACTGGGATGTAAAATCCTTTTGGTGACAAGGGGATAATGTTCCAGCGTAGCAATGATTTGGGGGAAGCTTCCATTAATGACTTTTCAAGCCACTGTAAACAAGAGAGCTTACAGATTTTGCCCGTTTATATATTTCTCTTTAAGGGTGAAGCTTACTTCTTATTTCTGTAGTTCCAGCTACTCGGGAGGCTGAGGCAGGAGACTAGCGTGAACCTGGGAGGCGGAGGTTGCAGTGAGCTGAGATCGCACCACTGCACTCCAGCCTGGGTGACAGAGCGAGACTCCATCTCAAAAAACAAACCAACAAACAAAAAACAACAACCAAAAAACCCCAAACAACTTTATTGAAGTACAATTTGCATACAGAAGGCTGTATATTTACTCTATACAACTTATAGTCTTAGGAGACAGGCATATATCCATGAAACCATCATCACAATTGATACCGTAAATGTATTCATCACATTCAAAAGCTTCCTCCATCTCCTTTTGCTTTTTGTTCCCCATTTGTGATAAGAGCACCTAACATAAGATCTACCCACTTAGCAAATGTTTAAGTATATAATATAATATGTACTGCTAATCACTTGTTCCATGATGTACAGTAGGTCTCCAGAACTTACCTAACTTGCATAAATGAAACTTTGTGCCCTTTGACCAACACCTCATATTTTCTCTTCCTGCAGCCTGTGGTTTTGACTATATATATATAATATACATATACATATATATATATGAGAGATCAAGCAGTATATGTCTTACTGCATCTGACATTTCATTTAGGATAATATTATCCAGGTTTATCAACAAAGATGCTAAACAAGAAAGCATGTAAAAATACACATCTCATTGCTATAAGTAAACAAAAACAAACATGTGATATTGTAATGCATTAATGGTAGCACTTAAAATCACTTTTAACACGAGTAAATAAATTTAAAAGACAAAAGTAGTAGGTATAACTATAACCATAAAAATTTGTTAATGGAAACAAGATATAGAAATAACTACAATCTAACAACAATTACATGAGGGGGAGTAAAGTGTAGAGTTCCTGTATACAATTGATGTTAAATTGATATCAGCTTAAAACAGACTGTTACAACTATAAAAAGTTTAATGCAAGCCACATTGTAACCACAAAAATTATACAGTAGATACACAAAAGATAAAGAAAAAAAATGACAGCACACCAATACAAAACATCATCAAATCATAAAGAAAGAAAACTAGACAAGAGAGGAAAGAGGAAAACACAAAACAGAAAGAAAACATTTACGGAAGTGACAAAAGTAAGTTTCTGCTTATTAATAATTAATTTGAATGAAAAGAGAGTAAATTTCCCAATCAAAAATCACACGGAGGCTGAATGAAGTAAAAAACAATACCTAATTAATGCCATTTACAAGAAACTCACTTTAGATTTAAGGACACAAATAGGTTGAAAGTGAAGGGATAGAAAAAGATATTCCATGCAAATGGTAACCAAAAAAGAGCAGACGGGGCTATACTTAACATCAGACAAGTGGAACTGAAATCAAAAAAGTACTGAATTCCTAACAACAGAAGCTGTAGAATCCACTTACTTTGGTTCTTTTAAACCAATAACTTATAATGGGGGATGATTTTGCTCCTCAGGGAACATTTGGAAACATTCTTGGAGACATTTTTTGTTGTCATAAGTGTGTGTATATGTGCATGTGAGGAGGGCGAGGGAGTGCTCATGGCATCTAGTAGGTGGAGACCAGGGATGCTGCTAAACATATTACAATGCACAGTCCTCCCTTCCCTAAGATGTCAGTAGTACAGAAGTTGAGAAACACTGTTTTAAATGTAAATGGAATACTTTTTGAAATATTGCATTTTTCAAAAAGCAATACATAAAATCATCATAAATTAATTTGTTATTCTAGTAAAAGTAAGTACTTTATTGCATGTTATAAAATGTTTAATATATTCTATCTTTTATTTCAAAATAAACTCATTTAAACTTGAGATATAAAGCAGGTATCAGCTTAATGATATGAGGAGAATGAAGGTTGTCACTCTCTTTTCCTGGAATAATAATTTTCCTTTAGAGAGTATAATGGCTCACTGCCTCTTCTCTATCAGCAATTTGTTCAAATGTTTTATTTTTAATAAGGTCCCCCCCAACCACAGTATTGAAAACTATAATCCATCCTTCCACCCACTCACTCCTATCTCCCTTCTCTGCTTTATTTTTCCATTTTATTTATGACCATCTAACATAAGGCCTATTTTACTATTTTATTGTTTTACTTATTTTCTTCCTCCTACTAACATTAGCTCCATTACAGTAGAGATAGTCACTTGTTTTTTGGTTTTTGTTTTTTTTTTCAAAGTTGCATTCCCCACAACTAAAAAATACTTGGCACAAAGCAGGTACTCAACAAATATTTGTAAAATGAATGAAAAATTCTATTTCAAATGGAAGAAAGCTTTTTAAAAAATTGTAAACAGCTGTTGGATTATAGAAGACAGTGAATAGGAAAAGGACATGGGAGGAATATAAAGATTATGGACTTTCTCTTTCATGTTATTGATGGAGTAAGGCTGAGCTTGATAGCTAGTAGATGCTACTCAGAATTTTAGACTATCCAGTCAAACTGGACCTGCTAAGGACTGAATAGTGAATAACAAATGATCTAGTGCTTATGAACAGGCCTAACGGAAAGGACAGACTCTGAAATGAAGAGAAACATTGGTGATAATATAGGGTTAAGGGATAGCTCTGGAGAGAATTACTGAATGTTTCACTTTAGCAGGTAAGTCACATGGTTTTAATTGATACTTAAAGTTAAAATATATCCAAATTTCAGCGCTTGTTATAAACTATTTTGTATAGTGAACAGGAAATATATGGCCCCTGTGCTGACAAGGTTGTGAATAACAGACCAGACCATACAGTAACAGGTTTATTGATAACCAGGCTATTCTACGGAAAGAGGTAGCTCTATAACAAGTATTCCAGAATTGATTGACAAGGGGAAAAGCTTTAGGACAAGCCAGGTGACAAAGGAATTTCATTCGTAATGGAGTAAAAACTTAAAATTTGGAAATACTTGACAGTGTGTGATGGCCCACTCAGAATAATTCGTGCAATCTATTATCCAGTAAAGGAGACCCATTTGCATACAGTTTCCTGCTTTGAAATTTCACACAACCAAGCTGGTTAAGTAAGTCACACTTCTTTGTGTGGAGTCATTGATGTGACTGAAGAGGCTGCCAAGGTCACTTTTCCTGGGAGACTCTCATTGTTTGATTGATTGTTTGATGGATTTATTCATTCAATCAACAGACATTAATTAGAAACCTATTCTGTACCTCTCAATAGTGTGTCAATGCTTAAGCACCATGACTTTAAATTTAGTCAAAGTTGGATCCAAATCCCAGCTCTTACATTTAACAACTGAGTTCTTTGAAAATGAGTTAACTTCTGCATCTTGGTTTCAACATCAATAAAGGGGAGTGAATCATAGCTACCACATATCCTGTTGGAAGTTTTTTCTTCTTTTATTGGCATTGAATAATTTATTAGTAGATCTTTTTATTTTTCTTAAAAAAGAGTCTATATTAGCTAACTAGTGCATTTTTTCCTTTCTTTAAATTAAATTTTATTTATTTTAAGTTCCAGGATGCATAGGTAGGTTTCTTACACAGGTAAACGTGCCGTGGTGGGGGACATTGTATATACATTTTGCACACCCTGAGCCCAGTATATGCATCAATACTGTTTTGTTCTGTTTCACTAAGAGAATTAGAGATACTAGGGAGAGTCCTGGGGACCACTCCACAAGTGACCCATAGGTAGAGCTCAAAAACATTTTTAAGAACTTAAGTGCTCTCACTGAAAGTTAAGACATCTTTAAGTTCAGTGTGAAATACTAAGAGCTGTGCATGGTGAACACGTTTGATTAAAGAGGATATGTTGTGTGTTTTTGAAGTCTGTGACAAAAGGGAAATCTTCACAAGGTAAGGTGTGTGGCTATATTAGATAAAGTGAGTTGAGACTCTTCCTTGTTGAGGAAGTGATCATTCATGAGCAAAGCCACATGTTAGCTAGTCACCACTGTACGCCTCTGAACAATAGAACAGTTCCTCTCGTGCCAGCTGGCTATTTCCATTTTGGGGCTATATATTCTCTATGGTGTCTACCTGTCTCTAGCTCTAGCTCTTTCTCTCTCTGTCTTTTTAATTACTACAGTTTCAACCTCTACTATTACTGGCTTTTTTTTTTTTTTTTTTAAAGTATACTTTTGAAACGTTAAATGAGCCCAGGATAATTTTTTTTTTTTTTTTTTTTTAATGAACAAGCTGTGGATGGAATTAGAGGCACTGGAGATTAGAATGATCGCTTCTTACTAGAAAAACTCCAAACAAACAAACAAACAAACTCTAATAACATGGAGCCATGATATTTTGCCATAGAATGTCCCTGGGGAAATAAGCTGCAAAAAAGGGGGAGGAGGCTTTAATTGGCACTCAGATTTTTGACATAGCTACACTTAGTTCCCTTAGGGAAGTATTGGTTGAGAGGTTGCCTATCAAGTCTTGGTTTGAATATGGTTGGCCTTCCAGTCTTCAGTTGTGGAAACTCACTGACAATCTAGCTGGGAAGGAACAACTTACCTACTGCTAGGGGCTATGTTGGTTGCACAGTTTTTAAATGGCTTTGAAGTGAACACCAAAGAACAAGAAAAAAGTAATAGTAATGAAATAAAAGCTACTTTTCACACTGGAAATATGTACTAAGCCATGTGGCATCTAGGGTTGAGAATAGATAAATCCTAAACCAAGGTAATAAACCTTATGCTTGTACACATTCGTAGTGTGTCACAAGAGTAGATTTTGGATAACAGGAGTTCATGTTTAAAAATTTAAAAATATCAAAAAACAATATTGACTTTGTACCTATACATGTACTCTCATTCTACCTTTTTTTTTTTTAATCTTTCTTTTTTTTTTTTTTTTTTTTTTTTTTTGAGACGGAGTCTCTCTTTGTCACCCAGGCTGGAGTGCAGTGGCCGGATCTCAGCTCACTGCAAGCTCCACCTCCCGGGTTTACGCCATTCTCCTGCCTCAGCCTCCCGAGTAGCTGGGACTACAGGCGCCTGCCACCTCGCCCGGCTAGTTTTTTGTATTTTTTAGTAGAGAGGGGGTTTCACCGTGTTAGCCAGGATGGTCTCGATCTCCTGACCTCGTGATCCGCCCGTCTCGGCCTCCCAAAGTGCTGGGATTACAGGCTTGAGCCACCGCGCCCGGCCTAATCTTTCTTAATTATGTCTTGTTTGCTTATTCTTTGAAAGGTGATATTTTTATGTTTGAAGTGTTTTTTATTCTAATAGTCTAAATGTATTTCCTGAAGTTTCTCAATTGAAAAGAATATGGTCAAGAATGGATAGGCAGGTTTTTCTAATATCCATGTTTGCACATATGAATATGGGGAAAGGAGGTACTATTATTAATAGAATGCCACTATTCTTAGTACTGACAAATTTATAGTTTACCTTTTGGCTCCTGTTATTTCTTCTCTTTGTTTTCTGAATCTCATGTTCTTTTTCTCTTATTTTGCTGCTCATGTGTTTTGTGTAAATTGTGGGATGGTTCAAGAAGGCTAGTGCCCAAAATAATACAGGCAAGCATGTGGCAGCTAGGGAGTTTACTGAGTGTTATTCCCAATTTGTCTGAGTGCTTAATAATAGTATAATAGTTCATCTTCAATATTGGAAAGACATGAAACACTGGTAGATACATGATCCACATAACTTTAAACCCAGATCTTGAAAAGTGTATAACAATCAAGTTCACATATGAGAAGGACTACTGATACATTGGAGAAGTGAGCAGGGTAAGTAGAAGCATCATTGCCAACGTATGCCCATAATGCTAAATATAAAGAGATACAGGACATGGCACAGAACAAGGACAAGGGACAAAATGAATGAGTTAAAATCACTCTTTTCACCTAGAAGTAGTCAACATCTCTGCAGAAACGATTTAAAAATTTTTCTCTGCTTAAAAAAAAAAAAAATCCAAGGAGTTGTCTTAGATTGTCCAGTGAAATGCTCAGAGCAGGAAAACCGCAAGCCAGAAGGAGAAGTCTGCAGTATACAAATACTCACTTATTGTCTGTGGCATTTAGTGTTTGTTCAGTAGACTGGTCAAGTTTCATAAAATGAGAATTATCATGATTTCATGTAATATTGTAAATATTATGCTACTTCTGTCTTTATCTCCTTCTCTTTCATTGTCTGCTCCTTCCTATGCTACGATGTATATATTTGAATAAATTTTGACTCCACTGATAGCACATACAAGCTGAATCTTAGCATGAATGTCAGGAAAACCATCCATGGAATAAAGGTGAGGCCAGAAAGACAGTATCTACAGAATGGTTAGGAAGATGTCTCTATGACCTTAGTATCTGGACTCTGGTCTTCAGTGGACATGGGGCCACATTAATAACCTTACTGGACAAATACTCTCACACCATGACTTTCCATACCATCAGATAGTCTTACTCAAGCCAATATATTTGTCCTCTGCATAGAATACTTTGTGCGTGAAAAGGGTATTCTCTGAGGAACTGCGTTTCAGAAATAATATCCTAAAAAAAGAAATATCAAGATTTGATTGAGAGAGTATGCATTAAATTCTAGGATTTCTAAGTACAGATAAGTGTAAGTTGAAGGCCTTATTAACTCAAGGAAACCTAGGGAATTAGAGATGTCCCGGAGATTCCTTAAAGTATATTAAATAATGTTTTCATTAAATTATGATAAAATAAAATAATGTTTTAAATTTAGAGCTTGAAAAATAGTCATTTAATCTGTTTATTGGAATTCAATATTAGTTATCTGGTAAGTATTTCTGAGTATCAGCAATCTTTAGTGATAAAATCAATGAAGAGACTGAAATTGACAGAATGACTATGCGAGGGTGAAAAATGCTTAAAATAAATTTTGGAAGGATATAGATAGAGGACTTCTGCTTTAGATTAGGTTGTTAAAGGATTCAAAATATTCTAATCCATTATGTAAGAACAAAAATGGCAACAAAATATTTTTATATGAGACTAATGAAGAGCAATACATTCAAGGAAGCCCTAATGAACTAAATTCCACAGAAAAACAAAACTCCCTATAGAACAGCAGGGAATTGCAGTGGTGTCTCTGGAAATGAGCAGAGGAAGTAATGGGCATGTCATAAAAGGGGAAACTTTAGAAGGACAGGCTATATCCACTGAATACTGAATGGCATTATGATAGGATAGAGTAGAATCCTGAAGATCCCCCAAAGCAAAAGCATATCATTAGACCTAACAATTCACATGACACTGTCACTTTTGCCTTTCGCTCCAAAAGCATCAGTGGAGAAGGGATTGGAGAATGGAGAGAAATAATGTTGTCTTGGGCTTTCTTATTGTACTTGGATTTTGAGGCTTTGAATTGAATCTAAATGTGATCCAAAATTATATGAAATTTCAGCCCCAATTTATCTCAGATGAAATAATGACAAGATAAAACAGAAGCACAGCTACAGGAGGTTGTCGGTGAGGCTAATCAGAGGTGAACTCAACCTAGTTAAAATTGTTCCTGTTGTCATCTCAACTTGATGGGAGGGAGGAACTCTTATCCACAAATATAGGGAAACTAATTGTCTTATAACAAAATGAATAAAATATTATCATATTTCTGTCTTTTCAATTTTACAACATGTATAGAATAATCTAAGATCAAAAAGATGTATGAAGATGTATGAAAACTATGACCCAAATTAAGAGAAAACACCATTATTAGAGAAGGCTACTCAGAGATGAACCATTCTGGAGTTAGCATACAGAACCCCTAAAATAGTTATTTTTAGTTTTGTTAAAAATTGCAGTAAAATATGTAAGTAAAAATGGGTAAAATCAATACAGAAATGAAAATTCTAAAAATAGAATTAATAATTCCATAACTGAATAAGACAATATCTGATATCGAAAATGTATTGGATGGGCTTAAAAGCAAACTGGAGAGAGAATAAGTAAGGATTGCTGAACTTGAAAGCAGGCCAATATAAGTTATCAAAACTGCAATATATAGAGAAAAGTAATTTTTAAAAATTGATCATAATCTGTGGGATAGTAGTAAGCAGCCTAATATGGATAACACTGGAGTCCTGTAATGAGAAGTATGAGAGAAAATAAGCAGATTTTCTTTCAATGTAAGTATTATTTTACTCTCCAAATTTGAGGGAAAATATTAGCTCACCTATCCAAGAACTAGAGCATATCAATTAGGTTAAATATCCATAATAACCAAAGAGTTGAAAACCGAGAGTAAAAAGTAAGGACTACAAACAAACAAAAAGCATCCAGAGAAAAAGACAGATTAAATACAAATGAACACCAATATGAATTTTAGGTAGCTCCTCATTAAAACAAAGAAAGACAGGAAATAATAAAAGAACGTTTTAAACTGCTGAAAGAAAAAGATATATTTTAAATTCTTAATCCAGTGAAAATATACTTCACAAGTAAAAGCAAATAGAAAAATATTTATATTTTTTTAAAAGGTAAGAGAATTTGTATCAAGCTTATCTGGGCTATATAAAATGCTAAAAGAAATTCTTCAAGCTAAAGCAAAAAAGTAACAAATAGAAAATGGTATCTCATTGCAAGATTACAGAGTGGAAAATTGTAAGATTTGTGCAAGTATAAAGTACCATTCACTCTTAAGAATTTCTGTGCCTTTTTGCTAAGGATTGTCTTTGGTTATACAGGTTCTCTTTTGGTTCCATATGAAATTTAAAGTAGTTTTTTCCTACTTCTGTGAAGAAAGTGGTAGCTTAATGGGGATAGCATTGAATCTACAAATTACTTTGGGCAGTATGGCCATTTTCACAATATTGATTCAACCTATCCATGAGCATGGAATATTTTTCCATTTGTTTGTGTCCTCTCTTATTTGCTTGAGCAGTGGTTTATAGTTTTCTTGAAGAGGTCCTTCACATCCCCTGTAAGTCGTATTCCTAGGTATTTTATTATCTTTGTAGTAATTGTGAGTGGGAGTTCTCTCATGATTTGGCCCTCTCTTTATCTATTATTGGTGTATAGGAATGTTTGTGATTTTTGCACATTGATTTTGTATCCTGAGACTTTGCTAAAGTTGCTTATCAGCTTAAGGAGATTCTGGGCTGAGACCATGGAGTTTCTAAATATAGAATTATTTTGCAAGCAAAGACAATTTGACTTTCTCTCTTTCTATTTGGATATGCTTTATTTCTTTCTCTAGCCTGATTGTTCTGGCCAGAACTTCCAGTACTATGTTGAATAGGAGTGGTGAGAAATGGCATCCTTGTTTTGCACCAGTTTTAAAAGGCAATGCTTCCAGGTATTGCCCGTTCAGTATGATATTGGGTGTGGGTTTGTCATTAATAGCTCTTACTATTTTGAGAACAAAGCTGGAGGCATCACGCTACCTGACTTCAAACTATACTACAAGGCTAGAGTAACTAAAACGGCATGGTACTGGTACCAAAACAGATATATAGACCAATGGAACAGAACAGAGGACTCAGAAATAATGCCACACATCTACAACCATCTGATTTTTGACGAACCTGACAAAAACAAACAATGGGGAAAGAATTTCCTATTTAATAATGGTGTTGGGAAAACTGGCTAGCCATATGCAGAAAACTGAAACTGGACCCCTACCTTACACCTTATACAAAAATTAACTCAAGATGGATTAAGACTTAAATGTAAGACCTAAAACCATAAAAGCCCTAGAAGAAAACCTAGGTAATATCATTCAGGCATAGGTATGGGCAAAGACTTCATGACCAAAACACTAAAAGCAATGGCAACAAAAGCCAAAATTAACAAATGGGATCTAATTAAACTAAAGACCTTCTGCACAGCAAAAGAAACTATCATCAGAGTGAACAGGCAACCTAAAGAATGGGCAAAAATCTATCCATCTGACCAAGGGCTAATATCCAGAATCTACAAGGAACTTAAACAAATTGAAAAGAAAAAACAACCCCACCAAACACTGGGCAAAGGATAGGAACAGACACTTTTCAAAAGAAGACATTTGTGCAGCCAACAGACATATGACAAAAAACTCATCATCAATGGTAATTAGAGAAATCCAAATCAAAACCACAATGAGATACCATCTCACACCAGTTAGAATGTTGATCTTTAAAAAGTCAGGAAACAACAGATGCTGGACAGAATGTGGAGAAATAGGAATGCTTTTACAATGTTGGTGGGAGTGTACATTAACTTACTTATTGTGAAAAACAGTGTAGTGATTCCTCAAGGATCTAGAACCAGAAATACCATTTGACCCAGCAATCCCATTACTGGTTATATACCCAAAGGATTATAAATCATTCTACCATAAAGACACATGCACACGTAGTTTATTGCAGCACTATTTACAATAGTAAAGACTTGGAACCAACCCAAATGCTCATCAATGATAGACTGGATAAAGAAAATGTGGCACATATGCACCGTGGAATACTATGCAGCCATAAAAAAGAATGAGCTCATGTCCTTTGCAGGGACATGGATGAAGCTGGAAACCATCATTCTTAGCAAACTAACACAGGAACAGAAAACCAAACACTGCATGTTCTCACTCATAAGTGGGAGTTGAACAATGAGAACACATGGACACAGAGAGGGGAACATCACACACTGGGGCCTATCAGGGGATGGGGGCTAGGAGAGGGATAGCATTAGGAGAAACACCTAATGTAGATGACAGGTTGATGGATGCAGCAAACCAGTATGGCACATGTATACCTATGTAACAAACCTGCACGTCCTGCACATGTATGCCAAAACTTAAAGTATAAATAATAATAATAATAATAAAAGAATTTCTGAGCCTGTAATCCCAGCTACTTGGGAGGCTGAGGCACGAAGAATTACTTGCACCTGGGAGGTAGAGGGGTTGCAGTGAGCTGAGATTGCCACTGCACTCCAGCCTGGGAGACCGGGTGAGACTCCGTCTCAAAAAAAAAAAAAGAGACTTTATTTTAAAGAAAGTTAACTGTTTAAAGCACTAAATACATAGAAGTAAAGAATATGACAATAACATAAAGAATATTATGTGGTTCAAGTAAAATACTCTGTTGTAAGTTTTTATTACATTGATGTAAAGTAGTGTAACATTACTTCAGGACATACTCATAAATTGAAAAGAAATGTTTTAATTATGATGGTGATCACTGCAAATTTACAAACTGCTGTAGCTCAAAAGTCAGTAAGAAATATACATGAATCATTTGTACAAATTACTCAGTGCAAAAGAAGGAAGACAAAGAGGGAAAAAGAAACAAAGCACGGAGGGAATAGATAGAAATCAATTAGCAAGATGGCCAACGTAAGTCCAACAACATTAAAAATTACATTAAATATAAGTGAGCTAATCAATTATGTTCAAAGATACGGATTGTCAAATACAATCTTTTTATCTGATACAAAGAAAGATTCTACTATATGGCATTGGAAAAAAGTTTTTTTTCTAAATATAAAATGACAAATAGGTTAAAAGTAGAAAGATTTTTTAAAACATGAAAATGATACTCATTATAATATGTTATGTTAATATTAGATACAGCAGTCCTCAAGTGAGGAACTGTTACCAGAGGAAAAGATATTTCATGATAGTAATAGGGGTGCTTGATTAAGAAAACAGTAGATTCTAAATGTATAGACCTTTTATTACAGCTATTCAAGGTAAATAAAGCAAAATTTAACAGATATAAAAAGAAATAAACTCAAATACAATTATATTTAGAGATTTTAATATTTCTTCCCAATAATTGAAAGGATAAAATATACTAGTATGAATAAAAGAGATTTAAATAACATTGTGACCATAATAATCTATTATATATTTTGAAACTCCATACTCAACAAAGGCAGAATATACACTCTTTTCAAATGCAAATAAGATGCTTTTTAAGATAGATAATAAGCCAGGTCATGGAATACATCTCAATAAATGTCAAATGACTGAAATCATAAAGTATGTGTTCTGACCATAGTGAAACTTCTAAAATTGTATATATTTAGGGTATACAACGTGATGTTTTGAGATACTATAGTTAGACCAAATAACATATTCATCATCTCATAATCACCTTTTTTTGTGTGGTAAGATTACCTAAAACCTACTCCTCAGCATACAGTACAATATTATTAACTATATTCCTTACGCTGTACATTAGATGTCTAGACTTACTCGTTCTACATAACTGCAACTTTGTAGCCTTTGACTTACATCTCCTCATCTTCCTCCTGACTCCCACCCTGTGAACTGGTCACCCTGTTCTAGTCTCTGCTTCTATGTATTTGACTTTCTTTTAGATTTCATATATCGATGACATTATGCAGTGCTTTTCTTTTGTCTAGTGTATTTCACTCGGCAGAATGTCCTACAGTTTCCCCTATGTTGTCACAAATGGCAAGATCTCCTTGTTTAAGGCTGAATATTTCTGTGTGTGTGAGTGTGTGTATGTGTGGGCACATCTGTGCATCTCACAAATTCTTTATCCATTCATTCATTGACAAACACCGGAGTTGCTTCCATATCTTGGCAATTGTGAATAATGCTGCAGTAAACATGGTAGTATTGTTATCTCTAAGAGGTACTGATTTCTTTTCCTATGGGTGTATACCCAAAAGGGGAATTGCTGGCTCATATTGTAGCTCTATTTTTAATTTTTTAAGGAAACATTTTCCATAATGGTCACACCAATTTACATTCACACCAACAGAGTAAAGGTTCCCCTTTTCTCCACACACTTGCCAATACTTGTTGTCTCGTGTCTTTCTGATAATAGCCATTCTAACTGGTGTGAGATATCTCATTGTGGGTGTGATTTGCATTTCCCTGATGATTAGTAATCTCGAGCATTTTTATATTCCTGTTTACTGTTTCTATTTTCTATTTGGAGAAATGTCTATTTAGGTTCTTTGCTATTTTTAAAATCATTTTTTTGTGTCTTTTGCTATTTGGTTGTTTGTGTTTCTTTTATATTTTGGATATTAATCCTTTATTAGCTACATGGTTCATGAATATTTTCTTCCAGTCCATAGAGTGCCTTTTCATTTTGCAGATTATTTCCTTTCCTGTGAAGTAACTTTTTAGTTTGATGTAGTCCCATTTACCTTTTTCTTTTGTTGCCTGAGCTTTTTATGTGAAATCAAAACAAAACAAAACAAAAATCACTGCCAAGACCAGTGTCAAGAAAATTTTCCCCCATGTTTTCTTCTAGGATTTTTATGGCTTCAGGTTTTACATTTGGGTCTTTAATTCATTTCGAGTTGATTTATTGTATGTGATATATGATAAGGGTCAAATTCACTATTTTGCATATGAACATCCAGTTCTACCAACACCATATACTGATTTTCACTGTAATTTTTAACAAAACTAAAATAGTTATTCTAAAGGTTCTGTATACTAGCTCCAGAACTGATCATCTCTGAGTGGACATCTATAAGTCTATAAATTTTATTTTCCCTTAATTTTGGGTCATACCTTTTCCCCATTGTGTCTTCTTATGGCTCTTGTCAAAAATTATTTGACCATATATTCTTGGGTTTATTTCTGAGCTCTCTATTGGTCTATGTGTACGTTTTATGCCAGTACCATGCTGCTTTGATTATTATAGCTCTGTTTATTATTATTTCATTATTATTTAAAACCTTTGTGGGTACCTAGTAGGTGCATGTATTTGTGGGGTACATGAGATGTTTCAATAAAGGCATGCAATGTGAAATAAACAGATCATGGAGAAAGGAGTATCCATTTCCTCAGGCGTTTATCCCTTAAGTTCAAACAATCCAATTACACTTCTTTAGTTATTTTTAAATGTACAATAAAGTTATTATTGAATATAAACACCCCATTGTGTGATCAAATAGTATGTAATATTTATTCTTTCTAACCTTTTTTGTATGCATTAATCATTCCCACCTCACAACCAGCCTCCTATTATGCTTCCCAGCCTCTGTTAAACATCCTTCTACTCTCTATATCCATGAGCTCAATTGTTTTGATTTTTAGATCCCACAAATAAGTGAGAACATGCCGTGTTTGTCTTTCAGTGCCTGGCTTATTTCACTCAACATAATGATCTTCAGTCCATCCATGTTGTTGCAAACAACAGTATCTCATTCTTTTTAGTGGCTGAATAGTACCCCTTGTATATATGTACCACATTAAAAAATATATATTTGTCTATTAATGAACACTTGGTTTGCTTCCAAATCTCAGCTACTGTGAACAGTGCTGCAAAAAGCATAAGAGAGAAGATATCTCTTCAATATACTGATTTCCTTTCTTTTGGGTATATACTCAGCAGTGGGATTGCTGGATCATTTGGTAACTCTATTTTTAGTTTTTTGAGGAACCTCCAAACCGTTCTCCATAGTAGTTGTACTCTAAACTGTTCTGCACAATCTTTGTACTAATTCATATTCCCACCAACAGTGTACAAGTGTTCCCTTTTCTCCACATCCTTGCCAGGATTTTTTATTGCCTGTCTTTTGGATATAAGCCATTTTAACTTGAGTGAGATAATATCTCATTGTACTTTTGATTTGCATTTCTGAGGTTGAATACATTTTCATATGCCTGTTTGCCATTTGTATGTCTTCTTTTGAGAAATGCCTATTCAAACTTTTTACCTAGTTTTTGATTAAATTATTAGATTTTTTCCTACGGAATTGTTTCAGTTCCTGGTTATTAATCCCTTGTCAGATGGTGTATTAGTCCATTCTCACACTGCTATAAAGAACTGCCCAAGACTGAGTAGTTGATAAAAGAAAGAGGTTTAATTGACTCACAGTTCTGCATTGCTGGGGAGGCCTCAGGAAACTTACAATCATGACAGAAGGTGAAAGGGAAGCAAGGCACCTTCTTCACAAGATAGCAGGAGGGAGAAGTGCTAGTAGGGGAAATGCCAGGCACTTATACAACCATCATATCTCATGAGAACTCACTCACAATCATGAGAACAACATAGGGGAAACTGCCCCCATGATCCAATTACTTCCCACTGGGTGCCTCCTACTACATGTAAGGATTATGGGAACCACAATTCAAGATGAGATTTGGGTGGGGATACAGCCAAATCATATCAGATGAGTAGCTTACAAATGTTTTATCCCATTCTGTGGGTTGTCTCTTCACTTTGTTGATTGTTTCCAAATTGCAATAATTTTGTAAATATAATTTGATATCAGAAAATGTGATGCATCAAACTCTGTTTTTCTTTCTAAGGATTGGTTTGGCTATTTGATGCCTTTTTTGGTTGAATACAAATTTAAGAATTGTTGCTTCTATTTCTGTAAAAAATATCATTGAAATTTTGATAGGGATTGTACTGAATTTGCATATAACTTTGGGTGGCACAGGAATTTTAACAATATTAAATTATTTCATTCCATGAATACCAATATCTTTGCGTTTATTTGTGTCTTCTTCAATTTCTTTTGTTAGTGTTTTATAGTTTTCAGTGTGAAGATTGTTTACCTCATTAGTTAAATTTATTGCTAAGCACTTTATTTTTTTTCTATACTACCATAAATGAGATTGTTTTCCTGAATTCTTTTTTTTTTTTTTTTGGATACATTGCTATTTGTGTAAATAATTGCAACTGATTTTTGTTTGCTGCTTTTGTATCATGTCATGAATTAACTTAAAAATTAGTAATAGTAACATATCCTAAAAATTCTCCAACTGTTTGGAAAATAGACAACATATTTCTAAATAGCCACTGTGCCAAATAAATCACAAGGAAAATTTAAAAGTATTTCTAATTGAATGATACACAAAAAAACATGAAATTTGTGGGTTACTGCTAAGAGATTTCTGAGAGAGAAATGCATTACATGTGTATATTAGAAAAGAACACAGGTTTACATTCATTGATCTAAATCAAAGAATAGAGAAAATAAAGAACAAATTAGGGAATGTGGAAAGAGGTTTTAGTGTGGGCAAATAGTTGATGAAGGGGACTTCAAATGAGAATTCACAAGCTGGATAAGGACAGCTGGCTTGATTTCTTGATTTGACACACATCCAATATAATGTCCCCCGCTTTCAATCTGTCTTTCTCTCTCAACCCCTCTCCGCCACCTCAAGCACATTCTTTGTTTGGTGAGCCACATGGGGTATGGTAGCTATAAGATCTCCAAACCCAAGTTAAACTGAGTGTGCTTTAACATCAGAGTACACAGAAAATCTGGTTTATTTAAAAATCCTAGCTGCAAGAAGTCTGCTATATATCTCAGGAATATTAGATCTGGAGAACTGGTATAAAATGCCAGAAAAGAGGAAGGGTTCTTTTAAAATGATGTAAAAGGCACATAGCTCACTCCTGTAATCTCAACACTGAGAGACTGAAACAGGAGGATCACTTGAGGCTGGGAGTTCGGAACCAGCCCGGGCAATGTAGGGAGACCTTATCTCTAAAAAAATTACAAAAATTAGCTGGGTGTAGTATCACATGTCTGTGGCCGTAGCTACTTCAAAGGTTGGGGTAGGAAGATCACCTGAACCCAGGAGTTGGAGGCTGCAGTAAGCTATGATCCTACCACTGCACTCCAGCCTGAGTGACAGAGTGATACCCTGTCTCTCTCTGTCTCCCACAGAAGATATAAAATCCTCATGAAATATGGAAATATGTATAAATGGACTATATTCTAGCAGTAACACTCTATGGAACCTACTTTTTAAAGCAAGAGACCCCAAGGAAAGGTTGTAAGGTAGCTTTTGAGATTGACTCTCAACCAGTGGTCTCCAACTTTTTGGCACCAGGGACCAGTTTCGTGGAAGACAATTTTTCCACGGGTGGTGGTAGTGGAGGGTGGGGGAAGGGTTTGGGGATGAAACTGTTCCACCTCAGATCATCAGGCATTAGTTAGATTCTCATAAGGAGCATGCAACCCAGATCCCTCGCATACTCAGTTCATGTAGGGTTCCTCCCGCTATGAGAATCTAATGCCTCTGCTGATTTAACAGCAGGTAGAGCTCAGGTGGAAACGCTTCCTTGCCCACTGCTCACCTCCTGCTGTGTGGCCCAGTTTCTAATCACACGAGCCAGTACTAGTCCATGGCAGGGGTTTGAGGACCCGTGCTCTTTAACGACTACTTTCTGTTAGTCTCTCTTTGTATTATTATCTAATTATATTGATTTTCAAAAGATTGTGTTTCAATATTCTGGATTCCTATTCAGATTTTCCATTGTCTAGTAGTCACCAGTGATTACTCAGAAAACAATGATCCCCGGATTGGAAATGAGGGAAGAAAGCTGGTACCTGGGAAAGTAAACAGAGTGACATTTCCTAGAGACTGGTATGCAAGAGCTTTTCTGTGTTGTCCAGGTCGCTGCTCCATGCTTTCTTGAGATAATTACTTCAATACCCTGCTTTTCTAATAAGACTGTTGTGTGGTTTTTTTTGTTTTGTTTTTTGTTTTTTTTTGCTTAAGCCCTGCATTGTGAACAGGATTTTTAATGTTAAGAGGAATTTCGTCAAGAATCCTCATTCCAGAGAAAAACCCCAAATAAATCTGTTCAAATTTTGTTGGAGAGAAAAATAAATCTTTGAGCACTCAAACGTGTGCAAAAATTAATAACAATTTTGGACCCTCTGCAAATAAGGGACATTGTGGAAAGAGGGTAAATACTTATAGATACAGAAACCGGGAAACCCACCCACAGTCTGTTATGCAGACATGCAGATCCATTTGCTAACTAGACAGAGAGGAAAGCTTAGTTACTGGCTAGAGCTGTATGTAGCAGACTTGGCAGACGTTGTTTACTTGCAATACAAGCCAGGGAAAGGGGAACACAAAAGGAGAGCCCATTCACTCCAGAGTGTCACATTATGTTGAATGATGAATGTAAACCTTTCTATTGTGCCATAAAATATTAACAACCTTATGGTAATGGATTTTCATAATAGACATCTTCTAAGAGAAAATAAGCCTAACAAAAAAATAACACAATGTTGTAGGAGTATCTGAGATGTCGTAGATGTCTTAGTAGGGAGTGGGAGCTGTAAATAGGAGTATATTTTCTGATAGTAAACAGAAGGTGCCTATCTCTAGCATAGTTGAGCTGTGCTTCCCACTCCTATAGGTTTTTCGTTTTTGTTTTGTTTTGTTTTCCTGCAAGAGACAGGGGAAGCATACATTTCAGAAATGATATCACATTTCTGGTGTTTTTATATCCCCTTTATAGCAAGAGATAGTGTCAATATTGATGTCTTTCTTGTATTATTTCTGTCTCTTACTTTTACCCTTTCCTGGATTTGTGATGACTTTGTTCAGTTAGTGCTAGTTTTATGCTAAATATTTTACTCCACAGGCTGTATAATCATGGAAAAAAAAGTGTGTGGTGTTGTTATTAAGTGAATTTTAATCTGGAATGTCAGGATTTGAAGCAGAGTGAGAATAGGATGAAAAGATATGAGGAGGACCCAGATTCCAGTTCCTCTATAGTCTAGATGACCAGGCACTGCTCAGTACTGAAAAGGGAAACTTCATTTTGCCCTTCTCTAACCTACTCTGTTTCTGCACTGGGCAGATGACTTTGTCCATTGTCTACACTAGTATTTCATGCTATTTTTTTTGTGGCTATTAGGGGTTTCAAGATCTGAAGATGAGGACATTAATTTAGAGGACACAATTTCAAATGAATTCCCTAAGGTCTGGGGATAATAAATGTACATATGCATTTTGTTTTTTGTTTTTTTTGAGACGGAGTCTCGCTCTGTCGCCCAGGCTGAAGTGCAGTGGCATGATCTCGGCTCACTGCAAGCTCTGCCTCCTGGATTCACGCCATTGTCCTGCCTCAGCCTCTCGAGTAGCTGGGACTACAGGTGTCTGCCACTATGCCCGTCTAATTTTTTTTAATTTTTAGTAGAGACAGGATTTCACCATGTTAGCTAGGATGGTCTTGATCTCCTGACCTTGTGATCCGCCCATCTCAGCCTCCCAAAGTGCTAGGATTACAGGTGTGAGCCACAGCGCCCGGCCACATATGCATTTTATTAAGATTTAGAATTTCTTAGTTAATCTAAACAAAAGTGTCTTAATTATGTGAGATAGACTAGAAATTGAGGAAATATATTTAAGTAAACTTTTTTATGTTTCTTAAGGAAAGGAAAGACAAACAAATAATTGCTTTTTAGGCAATTATTAAATAATTTAAAAAATTAACAAATAATTTTAAAAAATACAGGTGATTAGAAAACCCTGAGAAAACGTTTGAAACTCTAAAAGTTATTTGTGACTTTTTTTTTTGTCTTCTGTGCCTTAGTTTTGCAGTTTATAAAATGGAATAAATATTATTTCCTTCATAAAGTTACATAGTGGATTGAACAAAACAATGCTTATAAACTACTTGGAGTGCCTGGCAGTGGGCATGGACTCAGCAAATCTAACTATAGTCATTTTTAATTATGCTTCCTAAAGAAAATATAGATCCTGGGAAGATTACAGAGCATTTTCTCCTAAATAATTATAATATGAAATACATAACATATTTCCCAGAGTTACAGATATTTTCCATTAAAAATTAAGCTACTTAGCCAAGTTGTGGTGGTGGGCACCTGTAATCCCAGCTACTCAGGAGACTGAGGCAGGAGAATGGCTTGAACCTGGGACGTGGAGTTTGCGGTGAGCCGTGATCGCACCACTGCACTCCAGCCTGGGTGACAGAGTAAGACTCTGTCTCAAAAAAATACATATATATAAATATATACACACACATCTATATAAGTATATATATTTATATATGTGTGTATATATATATTTATACATTTATATATATAAAATGAAAGTTAAGTGACTACCAGAGATAAAATATTAAGAAAATAAAACTCTACCATATTTAGTATACATGCATCCTAAAATAATATGTTAGAGAAGATACAATAAATATTATGTTGAAGTTGAACTAATTAGGCAAGTGGAAATTCTTGTCAGTATATTTGAAACCTGTGGAAAAATATATAGGAGTGGTTTATTCTTGAAATACTAAGCTGACACTCCTTCCCCCTCTCTACAATACACACACAGAGACATAGTTATTGACAGGAAGAGTGATGAAACTCAAGAAGAAAAGTCACATGTGAACAGTCACAATGAGACTTCTTCTGGGCCGGACGCACTGTGATGTATCACCCACTGATCACTGAAGCATCAAAGGAGGATGTTTTTCTTCTTGCATCAGGGACTAATCCTTTACCTCTCTGGCCCTGCAGCTTCTCTTTGTCAGTGTCACTGTCTGTTAGTGTTTCTATGTGACCTTTATAGTTCTCTTAACTCTACCTCCCTCCCTTTCCTACTGTCTTTATTTTTATCTGATAATTTCCTTTTGTTTATGTTTAAGATAAATTTTGGGGTTCATTACAGTTTTGTATTTTTTCAATGATAGAAATTAATCTATGCAAGGCAACAAGTTAAGGAAAATTCAATGAAGACTCCAGAATGCCTGTGGCAAGAAATAAACATGTTGTTGACTGAGGAATATTCCGGCTCCACTAAACACTATTCCAGAGTGTTTCTGAAAGGGAAAAGGCTGATCTGGAATGAGCTGTGTCTCAGGAGCAAATAGGTGAGACAGCCAATATGGTCTTGCAAGACATCTCCTAGAATGAATAGAGGAGAGCCTGTGCCAAAACTTTTCTCTGAGACTAGAAGTCAGTCACAAATTAGATCCCATTTTACAATTTACAATGAGCAAGACTCCAAATGCTATCTCTCAAGATTGCATTAGAAAGGTAGAAAACTGGCTGGGTGTGTTAGCTGACGCCTGTAATCCCAGCACTTTGGGAGGCCTAGGTGGGTGGATCACCTGAGATTAGGATTTCAAGAGCAGCCTGATGAACCTGTCTCTAGTAAAAATACAAAATTAGCCCAGTGTGATGTCGCATGCATATAACCCCAGCTACTCGGGAGGCTGAGGCAGGAGAATCGCTTGAACCTGGGAGGCGGCGGTTGCAGTGAGCCAAGATCGTGCCATTGCACTCCAGCCTGGGCAACAAGAGCAAAACTCCATCACAAACAAACAAACAAACAAAAGAAAGGAAGAAAACTATCAGTGTAGGACTAAATCTCGTAACTAAAATGTATTCTAAAATGTCTATAGAGATGCAATATTTTTTTTTTTTTTTTTTTTTTTTTTT